>NC_134314.1:103755074-103883023 GCF_964195595.1 Calonectris borealis | reverse complement strand
GGGACCTGATCCATAAGGTCATCTGTGCACATTAGAGGTAAATATTCCACTGACTTCAGTAGTATAGGGTTAGAAGCACAGCTTGTCTTACTCTCAGCGACTTCTGTTTCCAAATCCATCCTCTACCTCAAGCAAAGCCATCTACTTCCCCAAATGGGATTGCAAAAGTCAGGACCTTTATGAAAAGACCTGCTTGGTTACCTTTCCCCACCTTGACCCTTTCAGCCAAAGCTGTATGCTCGGGGCAATATTTACCATGTATCTGCTGCTCCTTCCCAACTGCTGTGGATTCTGCTGGATACTAACAACCTAATCCTACAAACCTTCCTCCCTGGGCAGAGCTCCATTAGCAGTCTCTTGGACTCCAACACGACTGATACAGTTAATGCGGTACTCCACTGTATCAGCCACTACACACACACACTTACTAAACGGATGGCCTCTTACCTCAGATAATTTACAATCCAGGTTACAACCAGATGCAACAGGGGCAAAGCAAACATGAAGGGAGGGGAAAGACAAGAGAGAATGAGGTGACAATAAAAGGCAAACAAACAAAATAAACCCAAAATATATATCAACTGGCATAGTCTTGCAGGCATTGCAGCAGAAGAGAGTTTATTCATGGTGCTATACCCAGCAGCATTGTATAATAAAATTATATTTCGTACATTTACCACTACATAAAATTAATGCAGCTGTGTAATTCCTATTATACTTCCTTATGTAATTCATATCACTCCTATCTCCTTTCTATTTAAATCAATAGAAATTTAATTTTACTTAAATGCTTACTGATCACCAGTAAAACCTTTGCTTTCTTTTTTTTTTTAACCTGAATTATTTGTTTTATCAGAGCTAATACAAAGATGTTCTCACACTGTTTCACAGTTCAAGTAACTGGCAGTCACATTTACTGGCCTTCTAGACAACATCCTCGGATGCTTCTGACTGAAGCACAGGTTATGAAAGTTTTACAATGCACCATTCTGCCACTCAACTTAGAACAGGAGTAAACGAGCCTTAGTGTGGCTTCTCTGTAGTACCTGACCAGATAGGTACCTCCGCTATGGTAAATAAGGTAAAAACACATCAACTAAAACCAAAGTGAAGGCAATGACCACAGCCCATCTAATACATGGTAAATTGATCATACATCTGAGCCCAAAGAGAAGAACAGAGAGAGACTTTACATACAAAAAGTATGAACCCCCCTGCAAGTTACATAAATACTTAAAAGATGAAGCTCAGAGGAAATAATACTATTTTGAGGATTTGTATTGGCAGTTATACCTCTACAGGGGCATTCATTTAATGGATCAGAGCCTGGAGCCCTTGAACCATCTATTGCTTGTCTTCTGACCAAGCAGGATGATAACTATTCCCTGAAACCCCTCCCCTGGGGCTGCCTAATTGGCCTTTATTTAAATTTACCTGGTTATAGCCTTGCAATCACAGTTTCCAGCCTTTGCCTTTTTTCATCTAGCATTTCATCTTTTCACTTCTTTTTTCCTCATTTTCAAAACTGCTGTTAATTAAATTTAACAATTGGCAAACCTAAACAAGAATATAAGACATCCAAGTGGGATTATATCTACAGAACAAGTGATTTCAAGTGGGAAACAAAGACTTTGGAATCCTTGGAATGCAGATCTCACCCTTCCAAATGCAAAAAAAAAAAGAGTCACACTTACAGCTGTTCCAACTTACACTGTTACATAGGTACTCCTACAAACATACCCATCTTGATGCACATAGAAAAATTATGCGGATTTTGGTGCAAATTTCATCAGCAAAAAAAAAAGCACAATAAAAACTTAATTTGGAATACTTTACATTTACGAATCGCCTATTTTCAGAATTGTATTTTGAGGTCTTTTTATGTTACCTTAATCTATTGGTATTTTCTTTAACATGTCAATATAGTGCATTACACATACAAATATAGAATTACACTTGGTGGGTTTTGTACTTCACTGTAAAAAGATTGAGACAGTTGCTACTTAAACCTCCCGGAATAGAATCTTCTCCTCTTCAGTCTGGGTGCCTTAAAACTTTTGGCACTAAAACAAGTCAGCTCTTTAATAAATCTTTTTTAAAAAGTTATGTTATTTCAGATTAGTAGAAACACTGTGTATGTCATAAAACAAGATAAAAAATGTAAAGATATAACAAAAAAGGAAATTTTTGCTTCTGACAATAATTCTAAAAGAAAAAATATATATTGTGCAAATCAGACTTAATAAACTTCATAGATTTTTAACAGTAGACAAGCACTAGTGTTATCACTTATTTTCATCTCTTTCATACTGTCTGAATCTCTATTATCTCCCATTTTGAATCCAAAGGCCATGATGAAACTGGAGCACATCTTACAGCACAACATGCAATATTTTCCTGTGACAGAGAAACCACTTCAGCCCTTCAGTTGTTCCAACAGTTAATTATCCTCCCTGATAAAGATGTGCCTTAAATCTAGTCTGAATTTGTCAAGCCTCGCCTTCTAGCCCTGGACTCTTTTGTAACTTTTTGCTCGTGTTCCTGCTTGTATTTTTTCCTCCTGTAGATATTTTTATCGCTGTTTAACCTTCTCTTTGATGAACACAATGTATTAAGATCCTTGACTCCTGCATCCCAAACCAGGTTTCCATTCAGGTAATTCTTTCTGTCACTATTCCCTGAATTCTAACCTTTTTAACTTCCTTGTGAAGTGTGGCTCCTCTGAGCAGACACAGTAGCAGCTGCTCCCCCTTAAAGCCTTTCCCTCTCTCCAACTCCAGGGATTTGTTCTTCTGGCCACATTCAGCTATTTGCCCACCTGTAATCCAGAATTTCTTTGCCGGGGCTTCAGCAGATTCCCAGTATCCCGTAACATGCTTTTGGCTGCTAGAAGAGCCAGGTAAAAAGAAACAGAAGGAAAGTTGGAAAGAAAGGCAAGTCTGTGCTTGGTTTGTTTCCACTGCTGTCCTGAACTCAGCTGTGCACAGGTGCAGTTTGTAAGCAGCTTTCTGCAGCTTTCAGGCTTATTTCATTTGTATCACTAATGTTACAGTGGAAGGAGCCGCAGCAGACCTGTAAGCACCAAAATCTGAGCATATGCAGCATCTCCTCAGGTAGGCCCCCAATTGTTCCCCATAACCTATTTTAG
The DNA here is from genome assembly GCF_964195595.1 of Calonectris borealis. Taxonomy (NCBI): domain Eukaryota; kingdom Metazoa; phylum Chordata; class Aves; order Procellariiformes; family Procellariidae; genus Calonectris; species Calonectris borealis. The sequence continues at coordinate 103,879,875 of NC_134314.1, read as the reverse complement.
ATAAAGGGTATAAAAACACATGATCAAAATCTGCAGGAAACGTTCGATATAGATAGTGTACAGCTCTTGTAACGAGAGCATTAAGTTTGGGAAAACCTGTTATCTGGCACAAATTCTAGAGCGGAGTGCTTATTTGAGCTAGTTGCAGCACAAAAGCTTTAAAGAACATTAAGGAGGAAAATGACAATAAAAATAGTTCCCTCTGCAACATTACCTGCTCTCAGCTGAGCTAATACCCTCTGTGGTTTTGCAAAGCATTAGTGGGGAGAAAAAAAAAAATCCAACAGCAAGTAAAGAGCCCTTAGGGTCTGGGCCAGAAATTCATACTAAACCAGCATTAGTAGTGACTATAAGTCTCTCTACAGAAGCTTTCAGAAAAAAGAAAAGTAGTCAAGATGCTTACAATTTTTAATGGATTGTTTGTCTTTTCTAAAAAATAACTTGCAGGGATGAAAGCAAGCCCTGCAAAAGCTGGTGTCATAGGTCTTCTGGCTGACTGCTCTGTGTGCTGTCCCTGTAGCCTCCCTTGTTAGCTTATGTGTAAATGCAGAACTGAACCAAAGCCTTCGTGTGGTGCCAGGGGATGCTGCAACACAATCTTCTGGAGGAGTTTTAAAAATCTACATCCTTTCCAAATCATTTGTGTGTATTAAAGAATCAGCGAGTCCTTTTTATGTAAATGTCCTTGTATAGATCAATCCTGTCATTCACAAACTTTCAAGTATCTTGAATTAGGTTCTCTTAAAATCATCGTACTGCCTTAAAAAACTTCTACACTTGATATGTTTGATGCTGAAGTAATGTATTTGATGCATTTTCTATTTAGATGATAAATTCTTAGGTCCTATATGGCATCTATTACAAAAGTATAACTTGTAGGCCTGAACTATGCTGGGTCACATGGACCACATATAATGGAGTGGAATCTCCCTTACTCTGTGTAGAAGGTGGTGGTGGGCTATGATGGTGAGTGTTTGAAATGTTAGGGAAGGCAGACTCTAGGTAAGTAATAAATTGCTGTATGTATTGCCTTATGTTAGAAATTTCCCTTGTTCACTGGCATTTACAACCCCCCCAAAGGACAACACTTCTGAAAGCACAAAGTTTAACACTGTAATAAAAACACATCTTAAAAGCCCAAACCCCTGTGTTTCAGTGCTTAAAAAAAGTGGCAGCTTGACAGACCTGGAGACTGACAGCAACAGTGTCAGCCTTCCTCACACTTCTCTGCCAAAGCACCTCAACCTTGACCTGAGGAGAAAACCACAAAGGGTTTGAGTGGGATTTCATGCCCATTCACTCTGGCATCTCTGCTGAGATTGCCAACAAGGGGGCCAATTAGTGCCTGCTTCCGAGGATCGTTTTTTTCACCGTGTGGAAATGACACCTGTCCACTGAAACTGGGCAGAGACCCACCAATTCCCTGGGTGCCAGCGACTGTACAGCCACTGCACAGGTTACTGCTCCTGGTTACTCCCCTTGCACCAGGTATGCAGCAACTCCGAGTTGTTGTCCAAGTGGGACAAAATGGATTTTCCTTTCCCAACAAGTAGTCCTTTCTGATTTAAAATAGCAGTCTTCTGTTAAAGATTGAATTTAAAAAGTGATTCTCACTATTCAAGGTCCTGGGGCCTCTGAAGCTCAAAAGGCCAGTTTTGCTGTGCAACCAAGTAAAATCCCATCAAGAATTTACACCAGGGCAGAAGGAGATGAAGAGAGAGGGCTTCAGCCCTTTTTATTAAACAGAGAGAAAATGCCACTTTCCTGCTGGGCTCTTTCCCTCCTCACAAGACCTAGTTGGCAAATTTCTTGGATGCTTCCTTGCCCTTCAGTACAACAGCAGCAGCCTTATCTGTTCGGAGAAAGTGTTACAGGAAGGCTGTCCCCTCGCCAGGAGATGGACAGGCTTGAGCAAGCTGGTACAAAACATGGGATTGTATCATAAAGCAATCAATTGGTCTAGTGGCCAAGAAGGGAGTAGTTGCCACTGTAATATGGGTAGACATAGGTCTCTTCAACTTAGACACTATAAAAGTCATCACACTTTAATTAATGACCTAGCAGTGCAGTTTGAATAGGAGCCCCTTTGCAGTGTAAACTGTTGAAATATTACTTAATGGAATGGGAAACGTCATTACTGATTAAAATAATTTTATAAAAATGATCTTTCATAAATTCCAGTTCTTTCAGCTTCATTTTGTCAGACAAAAAAATGTAAAAGTCATTCTTTTTGAAATCAGACATCACCCTCCAGTTCATCTGTCACCAAGTCAGGCTTGCTAACCTCTCTAAGGATGTCATCTGATAGAGTTTTCTATCACTCTTTGTCATTCCAGGTGCACTTCTTGACAATTTTTTAGATCCCTGTCCAGAGTCTCCTCCAGGAATCTAGAAGGACCATGAAGATTACATCAAGGACTTGATTAAACAACGGATAACATGTGTACCCAGCACACTAACCTCATTTGCAAGCTCTCACAGTAAATGATTGACAGCTGATGCCCTAAGCAAAACTGCTGTTTATAAAGTCCTTTTCAGTCCAGCTACATTAGTCTCCCCACATAGCAGAAGTCAGTACACTGCTATCAAAACCAAGTCTGTGACGGATAATATTGAACTCTTCATTACCCCAAGTGTTGCTGCAAGTAATACCATGAGTTTGGACACCACTGTTCAATAAAGGCTCATTATTAGAAATATTCAGCTTATGTCATGATGAGAACAAACAGCTTTGCAGCAAAGGTGAAAGGGGTGAATTGCAAATAGGTTATGATAGAGACAGTGCCCTATTTTTATGAAATGACCTTGTAGCCTGGCACCGAACACAAGTTCAGTGGAATACACTGGATCCTGTGTATTCAAACAAAACTTGTTGGTTGTTAGCAGTTTTTAGAAAAAATAATCATGGAAGGAAGAAGTGCTGCGAAATGATGCAGAGCAGGGTTCTTCTGTTGTTTAAGTCTGGTATTTCTAATACTTTTAGTAAGGTTCAAATCTTAGCAAAGATTTTTTTTTTGTTTTTAATCCTGTAATAGTTTCTTGAATTAGATAAGACACCACAGATGAATTGTGTCTGGCATTATAGTTCATGTGACTTGTCCTGGCCTCCTCTCCTAACTTCACTTTCTCTCCACTCCAGGGGTGGCTGCATGCAGTACTGGCTGTTCAGAGCTGGCTACGTACCAGAATCTCTCAGCAAGAGAGCTGCTAATCTCTCCCTGGGAACAGCACCCAGATTGCTCTGCCTAAAGTCACAACACACCCTTCTGGTTCCTTTGTCCACTCTGTATTTCACCCTAATTAACCAACAGTTTCTAATGATAAAAATAATAAAAGAAAGAAATTACTTCCCAGAACTATGAATACATTGATTCACATGTGCTGGGCAGTTGCCCTGCCAGCTTTGTTACAAGAAGAAAAAGGAATAATGAAAAAGACTTTCATTTGACCAAGTTCCTTATTGCACTTTGTGCTGTGTGAGTCAAATTAATCAAGAACATCCCTGGATCTGCTGATGAGTTGTTCCCTGAAAATTTGGGGCTGATAAGGGTGCTTGATCATCCAAGCTGGACTATGGTAATGGTCCATGTTTACAAAATGTGCTCAAATCCTGCAGAACATCTCAGAATGCAGCAGAGACAAGGGACTCCAGGAATACACACACCATACCCCCATCCCTTTCACATTATGTCCTTTACGTTTATTACTTCTGAAGGGAGCCCATTTTCACCTGTCCCAGGCATATGTAGGGTCCCTTTTACCTCAGCATCTGAAAATCTCATAACTACATGAAACACATACCATCCCAAGAAAGTAAAAGTGTTATTATGATGCACCAAGACTTAAGTGGGGACCCCAAGACAGCACCGAAACACTGTGGTCAAACAGGGAACTGAACCATACCACCAATGATGTAACTTTGCAGAGCTGTAAGGAACAGGTCATACATAGCTCAAATACTGATGGTCAACAGCGAGCAGAACTAATAAGGAATTCAGATCCAGAAGAGAGGAGGATGAAGCACTGCCTTGCCTTGCTAAGAAAAAATTATAAAGGCCAGCCCATCCCTCATTCATTCATAAAAGGAGAGCAAAATTAATTTCCTGGAGGCAGGAAAGCAGGAGAAAGAAATCATTTATTTTTTAGGGAATGGTAAACTCTTGCGTAGGAGTGCAATGAATATCCAGACAGAGTGGAATGATTCAATCCTACTCCAGCAAGAAAGTCTCACTGATAGCAGACATATGTCTAAGAAAAATATTTAGACATGAAACTGAAATCTTAACTTCTTAGAGAATTTTTCTAAAAACCTTAAGTATCTTCCTGCTTAAGAAGGAAGAAAAAATGTGTGCTGAGGGTCTTTCAGTAATCTTTTTAAAGATTAAATCCCTAGAATATTTTCCTTTCTACCTCATCAACCACTCCCCCCTTACAGAACTGCAAAAAGCGTCATGCTCCCCGACTGAACCCCCCTACCAAAGTTACTGATCTTACATGAGACATTCAGAACAAAATGAGCACCACTCCTTAGCTGCTGAAATTTGGTATGGTACCTCTACTGGAAATAGGCACTAATACGCTCAATGTGGCAGATGAAGGATGGACATACGTTTCAGGTGAGTTATGAGACAGGCGTGGGGCTGAAGAATGAGAGTTGTAACATTTTAACCTGGTGCAACCTGGTGAGTTCAGTCAGAACCCAAAGTCAGCAGTCATTTAAAACTAATTGTTTTTCTTTTTATTTAGCCTGACAATCATACAACTCCCAGGTGAATACAGAGGCTGGTCTAGCAAGACGACTCTTCTGTTATATACCCTCTAAGCCAGAGGGGAACCAAAGAGGGAGAGGAGCACTCCCATCAGGTTCTCAATATAAACCAGGGGCTATTTTCCCTAACCTGATTCAGTGCAGCTTTTGAAGTCTTCAATAACCACTAGGTCACTATATGTTTTGACCACCTCACGTTATCCTGTTCAGAACCCTCCGATCTGACAGACAACATTAAAAGACATGGCATGTCCACTCCTGAAATGTCAGCTCCTCATTCATGTACAAAGTTCACTTCCCTGCCAGCACGGGGGTATAAGGTAAGAGTATCTGCTCAGGCATAACACAGGACCTTCGTGCAGTTCAAGGCACCTGAGACAGTTCCCATCATCAGCTTTCGCACTGAATTAGTGCCAGTTAATGTGCATGTATGTCAGCAGCAACATCTGGAGAGTGACTCAGAAGAAACTTTTTGTTGGTCCAGCAGCATGATTTTGTCACCTATGATGTCATTCTCAACTCAGTCTTTGATCTTTCCAAACAACAGGCCTATGCATGGCCAGCATAAATCCCCACTGTCACTGGTAGGGGCTTAATACAGCCCAGCAGCAACAAACAGAGCAAGTCTGGAATTGCACTTGCTGATGCCTTCAGCTGGGATGATGCAGTGATTCCTGCCCTAGGACACCTGCCTGTCCCTCATCCCAGGATTACCCAGCCTATGACTGGGAATAATAACCTCAGAGCACAGAAGGATCAGCTCTTGAACTGCTGCAATTTACAGGCCAATATATGAAAGAAAATCAGAGCCAATGCCAGTTTACTGTAATATGCTGAGCTATAAATGCTAACAGTTCAAGAGCTGCTGGGCCATCCCTGCTCTGGAGCCAGCAATCTCAGGAGAAGGAAGCATAGGGGAGGGCGGGTGGTTGGGAGGAATGACACTTCAGCCATACCAATTTAATCTGAAGTCATAAGTGAGTCAACACCTCCGCTGAAGTGATGTGTCTCACCAAAGACTGCACAGCCTTTCCCCCAAAGAGGTCACTAGAGAGAAGGTGAAGATAAAACACAGAGAACACAGGCTTTTGAAATAACAGTCTCACAATCCTTATTCATGCAATCCATACCCTGAAGAGCAGAATGCCACCTGAGCGAGGACAACATGCATAAGTAAGCAAACCTGAGTTATTTAAGGCCCTGTACTCATTTTGGTAAACAGATAAACACTCAGGCAGTTGACAGAGCTACATTGCTACACAGCATTGCCCAAGGCCTTGCCTCAGTTTTGCAGACGCTAAAATGGGGACACTATTTCACAGAGATACAGCTGGGAATCCCTTGATGGCATTTGGTGAAGGTTTTGGGAGTCTAAAATGCTAGGTGACTTTCAGCTGCAAAATATTATTTAATGTGACACAACTAGCAAGCAGCAAAAAATGCAGGACCTCATGAAATTACCAGGGCTGTTCCTGTGCAAAGGCAATGCAGGCAATTTTCTGTGGCAACAGACTGCCAGGATGAGCGAAATAGGCAAACAAGGGTAGCACAGACTTGGCTACGTCAGTTCTCCAGACAGCCAAACCAGTTGTTTCTGTCTCCAAGAGAAATATCTCAATGCCCAGGGCATTTGCTACTGCTGAGGAGAGGAAGAGGGTTCCCCCCCAGGAAGAGCCACCGCTCCTCCCAAACCCACTGTGAGGGGCCCCATCACTGGAATCAACCCTGCACGGCCATTTCTCCTGCCTCTCCCCCTCTGGGGGCAGGGGTGGCCTCTCCTGGCTGCTCACATTATGAGCATTCAAATTCAGTGGTGCCTATGCTGCTGAGAAACCTTGAACCAAACCTGCATGTAATCATTTCCCATGTGAACGTTACTCACACAAGCCACCCATGAAAGTAGATACTGTGATTCATGTGACAAAGAACTACTGCCTTGAGTAAGCCTTATAGGATCAGGTTCACAGATCATCCGTGATAGCCTAAACAGTTAGCATTTATGCAGTATCAGAAACAGGCACCGGAAGAATTTGCAGTTTAGGGTCTCTACCCAGCAATCCATGCTGGCAGACCTGTAAAGGGGTTTGGACATAATACAATGAGCAATAATAGTAAACAATGGGAGAGAAGTTAGTAAGGGTCATGACTGTAAGACCATCTGGTTGTTTCCATTTGCTGTGTACACATCTTGCTAGTCCTGCCGCTAGAAAGACAGAGAGTTGGAGTACCGAGTTACTAATGAATAGTTGTGTTTGTGTCTTATATACCATTATTGATATCGATAGCTGTGACAGCATTTCAGATACTGGTTTCTGAGGAAGGCCAAAGCGTGAACATTTCTGACTGGAAATATATCGATATGCGAAATAATTTGGTACATGTGACAATTTTGTTACAGGAATTTTTAAGCGTTCTTTCATGGGTGGGTGTTTTCCCTTATCCTCTAAGATTTTCTTTAAGAGTTCTTAATTTCCTTGCCAGGATCATTAGCACTTGGATGGTCAAGGCCATAACTGGCATTCTAGGTACCAGGAAAAAAGAATAAATTACAATAAAATGAGCAATACTGTATGCTCTTTGGTAGGACACATGAAGGAGACTTGATTATTTGCAATTAGTCAATATGGATCAATATCGGATTTATCTTTAATGAATCTCCACTAAGCTTCCAAATCAATTAAAAGAAAACAGATTAGGCAGATGCATCTTGCTCTGTGCTCTACCTGCAACCAGCTGTGGGCTTTACTAAACCACATGTGGGAGTGAAAACAGAGCCAAGGGCCCTTCTCAGAGAATCACCTGCCACTTGACCATATGGTTTCAACCTTGGAGTCAGGTAGCAAGGGCATTCCAGCCTTTTGCAATCTATAAGCTGACCGAGTGGGAGACATGCTCAGAGATACTGTGAACTATCCAGGAGGGGCAGAACCAGGTGTGCTGATTTTGGCTGGGGTAGAGTTAATTTTCTTCATAGCTAGTATGGGGCTATGTTTTGGATTTGTGCTGAAAACAGTGTTGATAATACAGGGACCTTTTAGTTACTGCTGAGCAATGCTTACACAGAGTCAAGGCCTTTTCTGCTTCTCACTCCACCCCACCAGCAAGCAGGCTGGGGGGGGCACAAGAATTTAGGAGGGGACACAGCTGGGACAGTTTTGAGCATCTCCTCACTTAAATTAGTGTCGTTTCGCAATAGCTCCATAAAGGTCAAGAGTATAGAACTGCAGGAAATAGAAGATTCAAGCCTGAGGTTTGTTTAAACATCCTCCAGCTGAATTCTGACAGGCCTGCTCCCCAGCTTAGGTACCCAGAAAACTTTTTCTAACCCATAAAAATAAGTGAGGGGAAACTTTGAGCTGCTCAGGAGATAAATCCCACTTCCCATACCACTATTTTTGCAGACAAGAGGATGTAAAGCAGGCTGCCAGGGGCTCGAGGGGCTTTCTTTTCCTGCCACTCGTTTTTCATCACCAATCCTGAACAGACCCCAAAACTCAGACTAATTAAAGACAAATAATTAAGCACATTCAGACTGCAAAGGTTGGCAGACTCCCACTGTATTGTGAGACCACCTTGGCACTTAAATGGTTAGGGACTATATCCCACAACATCATGCTCATCTCATTGTGGTAGAGAGCTCTTGAGAATGTTATTAGCTGGGTGTTCGCCTTGCCGTTTTTCCACATGAGGCAGATGGGTAATTACGAAGCTAATAGTCTGATTGAGAGAAATCAGATGCAGTGGTTTGCCCAATTAGATGATACATTAGCTTCCTTCTTTGTAAGCAGCTAATGTGTGAAGCAAAGTGGTATTTTTGAGGGTCAGAATCCTTAAACAAGTGCCGAGTTGCAGATTATTGTGTCTCTCTTTTTTTTTTTAATGGAGGAAAAGTGCTAAGTCTTCATTACTAAAAGCATAGAAAATGCAAATCAGACTCTGAAACAAAAGAATGAAGGGACAGGCGAGAATATTTGGTGTCCAATGTGTCAACCTACAACATCAATTACATTGAAATGCAATGCATGGGAGCCTAATCAAGGATAGTATAATTGTAATAATTGCACGCTTTTGTTGGAGAGCTGCTGCCATTGTTATTGTCAACCATTTGTTTTTCTCTATTGTTTAAGGGGAGAGTATTTAAAATATATATATTTGTGTGCATATATAACTGTGTATAAATGACTGAAGAACAGCATAGGTAGAAGGTTGTGCTACTGTCCACAGAATATATGAAGTCCTTCTTATTCCTGTTCTTCAGATGGTGGAAAACCAAAAGCTTGAACTCTGTGAAGGCAGGTAATGCCCAAAACGGAGAAATGGACATTGACTTACATTCTGTGCCAAACCATGAGAGTTACTTTTCCTTTTGATGACGCATCCCCTGATCCAGGGAGGTGAGTTACTCCCAGTGACTGGCAAGTCATGAAGTGAGCCAGTAGTAAATCATCCAAACAATCCCCAAGACACCTACAGTCTGCCTTCTTACTTCAGAATAAAAAGGGAAGAGGTCAAAATAAACAGTTTCTGTCTTGTTATATTTCCTCCAGACCTGCAATCTGTTTCTGCCATTTAAAAGGATTTTTAAAAATCTACAATCTTGATGAAGGCATTCAAGATAAATGAACACAAAGGAGAGTACGGCATGGAAAAAAATGACAGCATGAGTTTACTCAAGATCTTGTTAAGGGAGAAAGTGGGAGTAAAAACCTCCTGTAAATAAATCAGTGATATTTTCTGTATCCTGAAGTTGGGCTGGAAATTCTTCTTATAGCGAAGTGCTCAACATTCAGATCAAATGAGAGGTTTATTTTCTCGCATCACTTGGGCTTGCCAATAGGTTGAAACGGAGGCACAATGGAAGTGGGCTAAAACATTTAACATAGCTGTTAAATCTCATTCTCCACAGCTAAAAAAGAACAATGCTGTACCGTCTTTACTGAGAATACACTCTCCTGCCATAGGAGGCTTTTCATGTATCTCTAACAATCCTGTACATACTCCAAAACTCACACTAATTAAAAGCAAATAATCAAATACATTCAATTTGAAAAGTTGGCAAACTCGCTTGTATTATTGTGTTAGCACCTTGGCACCAAAATGATCACATCGTGCTAATCTCATTGTGCAGGAGAGCTCTTGAGCATGTTATTCAGCAGGTCTGCTCCCTGCCCCCTGCCTCCCAGACCCATCCCATCCTCCTCCACCGCCAGCACTCTCTTTCTTTAACTAGATAAAGAAATTAAAACATAAGCAAAGATAAGCAAACCCAGGACAGTATTTTCATCATATTTCACTCAGAGGCAACCAGAACTTTTGCTACCTTTTACAGAGATTTCCTTTCATCCCGGTTTCCATTCATCTCCACAGATACAGCTGATAAACCTCAGTTAAAATAAACTAAGCAGACTGCATTTGTTTCTCACTAGCTCTCATATAACATTATTATATCATTGTACAGAGTACTTGGCTACCACAGCAATGTGAAGAGTATAAATGCAATAAATAAAAGACTACAAAAGTTAGCAACTTAAGACTGATCAGACAAAGAAACCCAGAAGGAAGCATCTTAGGATTTCTTCTCTTTGGAAGTTTTATTATACATGTAAAATTTCTTTCCATTTGCTGTGCAATAAAAGCAAAGCTGTCTTTGCTAACAGCAACCTAATACATATTAAAAAACAATGTTTTTTCATACACTGTGCAGAAGAAGGCTTCGTTTTCTTGACAGGCTTAATTTATATAGAGAAAAACCTCTCTGTGGTGACACTTGTAAAAACACGCCTGCCCTCTTGGTAAGAGACCACCACTTTCTGAAGGACATGATATATTGTAAACTTAGAATGGATGATATTATAGAAAGGCTGCTAGTTTTATGGCTGAAAAACGTTGCACAGGACAGCTTATACATATGGCATTATTGAAGCATTAGGTCTCTCTGGGGACTATGTTTTAAGCTTGTGAAGTCTTTCATATACAGGCCTGTGCACCCATCTGAAGCTAACAACTGACACCATATAGATGCCCATTTGTACACTATGAAGAAGAATCAGTCTAATTTTCTGCAACCGTCTGGGAGGAATTTTCCCCAAACAGTCCAACAAATTAAGACTGAACAAACCTTCATTAATAAAGATGTATTCATTCCAGTGTTTCTAGCCACTGTATTTTTCACAACTCCAACATCCACCACAGTAGCTATGACCAAGGGCTGGGTATGACCATGAGCTGGGGTAGGTACAACCATTCAGCACTAGATTTTCTGCCTTGATGGAAAGATAGTCTGGAATCTATATATTTTCCAAACATTGTCCTGTTCTGGGTTAAGGGGAGCATTATCCTTTCCCATAAATTTTTTGGCTGGAGTCCTGTGTGTGCTTGGATATGTATTTGGTTATTAAACATATGATCCTTATGGGTCCCTTCTAGCTTGAGATACTCTATAATTCTATGATATGGCTTGCCATCCTCCACCCAGCACTTGCTGTGCAGGTGGTATATTTTTACATGGGTTCCAGAACCTCTTCTGAGAAAGCACCGCCTCTAAAGGACAGTACATTAAAGGTTTGTATCAGGAGAAATACATATTTTCTTAATTTTTAACATTTATTGGATAAAAACACATTAAAATTAGGCAAGTGTTTATGCTGCAGAAATGCAATGATAAAGATCACAGCATTTCATGGGAAAAAAAGAGGAAAAGGGGTCATTGAACGACCTTCCTGACAGGACTGGAAGGGTACCACTCGGCTTTTAGCACAAAGACACCCACAGGAGAAGATGGCACACCGATATAGTCTTTAACTGGGGAGGGTGCTACATAAGAGAGTCCAATTAATTTGTGACCTTCAAGACAGTTAGTTCCTAGTTGCCCATTTGCACTTCATGACCGAATAATGAAGGAAGCCCATATGTCTGAGCCTCTTATAAAACAAAAACAAAAAGAAACTGTTGGAGAGTCAGTCCTATTGAATAGTCCCTGAACTTCATAGAGGTGATTGTGCTGTGTGCTGCACCACCTCGTATGCTCCATCCCTGCTACCAGGCTCTGAGGACTGCCCAAAAGCCTGCAGACAGATCTACATCTAGTGGGCCCATGGAGGTAAAGCCAGACTCATTTTAGAGTAAGGCAGCACAAGGTGCCCAAATTGTCCCAGGGCAGCATGGTGAAGAAATACAGCTTCCATATACTCTGCTTCTCTAACTAGAGGTTTTAGGTAACTATAAGCCTGACTTTTTAAAACACACATTAATCTTTCTGTTGACTTCAGCAGGTTTAAATCAGGCACCGTATTCGGACAGGCCAAAAGACATATATTGATGTTATTTACATTAACTACTATTACATATTCATAGTACAATGTTTTGTTCATAAAGTTTGCAGTTAAATCTTGCTAAAAGGAAAACTGTGATTCTCAACAAATAAATAGTTATTTGACTAAGCAAGTTCTACTTCGAGTTGTTCCTAAATTTCTGTCTGTCATAAAGAAATGTTGATCAGCCAACACAAGAAGTATCAACAGCACTGCCCAAGCTTGGAAAGCCCTCAGTTTCCACAGGGAGGGCTCCCATTGATACTACCAGGAGAAATGCTTGTAGACATCAGGATAGCATATGGCCTCTGAAATCAATATTGGTTTGCAGCTTGACATATGGATGGATAGATACCACAGAGAGATTGAAATAAATATGACAAACTAATTCATACAAAGAAAAACATGTATACACAATCACACTCGAACAGATGCTTTGGCTGAAATAGGTGATTTAGAGGAACACATTGTAGATCTGAGAAATGGAAAAATTAATCTAAAACTTACAGTAGCATAATGCACTTTTGCAAGCAAAACTGAAGGAGGATTCAGAGAAACTCCTCAGGGACAATGCTAAGAGAAGATACTGGTGAAGAAGTTGTTGATGAACCTGCTATAGATTTAACAGCAAATCTAACAGAATACTTCCCTGCCCCCAGCTTCCAATTCAATTGGAACAGAGAGGTTTCAAAAAAACCAGCCCCATAGCATGAAAGAGAAGGAAAAGGTGGAGTTCTCCTAGGCATTAAAACAGGCTGATGCAAACACTTCAGTCTTGTTTGTGGTTTAACGCATTACCCCAGAGACCTGCATGTGAAATCTGGACTTAAGGAAGAAAATCCTCATTTAGCAAAGAAAGGACTGCAATAGCTATGTGTGAAAGTTCTTCCAGCACTGTTTTCTGCTTGCCATATGGCCAACTTCACCCACATTAATAGCAACTATTGAGCAAAGCCTCAGCATTTTGAAAGAGAGAGAAACAGAGAGAAATGCAAAAGTCTCATCAGCAAGCATGGTCTAAGGAACACCCAGTTGCCTAATTACACTGATATTTTATCTTTGTCTGATGCTAATAAAATAAAAACATCAGGAAGTATCCGTCCCAGAAAATTTGGAATAACTTACATACTTCAGTGGTCTTGTAGACACGTTCTTAATTTCAAACCATTTAAACTATTCCAGTGTCTAGTGTTGCAGATCTAGTGACTGTTAGGAGAAGTCCTAAGGTCTTTCTATAGACTCATAAGGTTCAGGAGCTAGCAGAAACACCCTGTTTCTGTTACATACGTACACACACATATGTCCCATAGGGAAAAGAATTCCCCCAGCCTTCCATCCCACAAAAAACACTCCTCACCTGTGCTTAGCCCTGAAATGCAAGGAAAGAGGAATGTGTTTCTGCTTTTCAGGGGAAACAGATATGCACCATTCACTCAGACTCAGAATGCCATTCATTTACCCCAATGGGAAAGAATTTTTTAACTCCCTTGTTTCCAGGGATTCAGAGGACTGTTCACTGTCAGCTGAGCCAGAAAACAGGTTACTGCATCCCTCTAAAATCCAAATGTCTATATTTACAACAGGTGATACCATTTACCTGAAACAGGATGCCTCTCACTTTTCCCCACAGACCTCAGTAGCGTCGCACTTGGAGACCAGCCCTGTACAACACAGGGAGGAGTGCAATCAGCACCCACAGCTGCAGGGGCAAGGAACTTCCCTCATAGAAGTCCCAAAACCTGCTGGCATCATCTGCTCAGCAGCATCTGAGACTACCCAGGTTCCTATGTCCTGTTTATCTTACACACAAACTTTTAGCTGGAAGACTCCAGCCAGGGCTTTCAGACTCAACTTTCACATTGCAACAAGTCCTGAAACAGAGAGGGTTCTGAAATAAAAGACCTCACATATGAGCTATTGTTTTATATTGGTTTCTCTTTACTGTTTGTTAATTATTGAAGCTACTAATATCTGACTATGTGCTTTCTTCACTTCAGCCTCCCTCTCTCTCATTTAGATCTCACAGTGAAAGCCAGAGTCCTGCCCATGCTGCAGTGTGGCCTGTTGGCAAAGAGACACCTCGAACATCACAGCCAGAGAGCACTGGAAGTTCATTGACACATCAGTAGGAAGAGGGGGGCTGTATCAGTTAATAAACAGCTTTATATTGTTTATAAATGAATGCTGTACTCATAAATGGACTCAGACCAAAAAAAATCAAAATCCGATTTATCCAGAGGGTAGGTACTCCAGGAACAAGGCAATCATGTCTGAAATTGCTCTGCAGAAACATACGTCAGTCCTGAGCCACAGGAACCAACTTTAATGCCTCCACATCACTGAGATTTTCCTAAAAATTTCCCATCGCTGTTACTGCTGACGGGAGCTCTAGTGTAGACAAGACATTCATCACTGCCAACATTTTTATGATTATGTCTTCTAGTCTCTGTTTTCCAGGTTGGATGACATTGCTTTGCTTATTCATCACTTTTACTTCTGGGCGCTATGCTTGGACCTATTTAGTAACAGTAGGAAATTTTAATGTAGAAAAAGCCTGCTCTGCTGCAATATCTGCTTAGCCCTTGGCTGCTCTGGTGACAGCATCATCAAAGACGGCAGCTAAAGTAATGGGCAGATTAAAAATTGAACAGAGACCACCCATATATTCACCTGCCTCAATGTATAACCTTTATACAGTGTAACAAATTTCAGGCTCACAAGAAGGCTAAACCAGCTATGGTTCCATAATCCATCCTTGACTATCCAGGTCCTGAGAAAAGTAAACAGAAATTCTTTGCATAGGTGTGAGTATTCCCTTTAAGAATTAAGCAGAAATAGTAAGCTTGTGTGTGAAAATCAACAAAATTAGCACTGGTGCCATTCAAATCCAGATTGTAGTTATATTTTGTATAGTATTTGGAGAATTTTTCAGATTTACGCCTGGCAAATAAAAAAATAAAAAATTACCAAGGTAAAGAACAGCTATGTTCAGTAAGCACTGAAGCCTGGTAAATATTCAGTTTTTAATGGCATCCACTTCTATTTTGTTCACTGAATTATTGGGCTGACCTTAAATTAGAGATCTGGATGGAGCTGAATTGAATATTGTGAAGATGAGTGTAATTACCTTGCTTCCCTTTATTCTAATTCATTTTTATTTTTTTTAATTCTTCATCTGTGTGACAAATTGAATGTCAGAGTGCTGGTGGATTTATACTCACAGTAACAGAGAGCAGAACTGATAGGCCAGATAGTGGCACAAGGAAAGATATATCTGCATTGTGGTCAGGGGTGTGACTGCAGAACCTTCCTGCCTTCCTCTTACTGCAAGAGCTGTAGTTGTATATACTGTCCAGGCTTCATCATATGCCAAATAAGACTGTCAGGGTTCTGGCACCTGCAAATAGGCCCCTGCCTTCCCGGCACTTTCATCCAAACCAGCTACACCTAAGGCTAACTCAAGTATATCTGCCCAGCTCAACCCACAGCATAGGCATGGCCTTGGGCTGCTTTTGGTCCAAGATCCCTTCACTGGCCCTGCGGAGGTAACCCTTGCAAGCAAACAAGTGTACTCTGTCATCCACTGCTCCATAAAGCCAACCAGGCCTACTCCGGTTATACGGATGAAGTCACCTGTGCTCAGCACCACAAGGGTCATACCACAGGCCACCTTTATTCTACTACCAGTATGGTAGGCTTGCCTTATGACTGACTAATGGATCTGGAGATCTGGACAAATAAATCTATATCAGACTTAAGTGTTCTCATCATCCTGTCCATGAGCCTCAGTTTCACCACTTATAGTCAATATATCTTTGTACCTTCTAATTTACTTCAAAAACTTTCTAAGGTATTTTTCAGGTATATATTTAAACCTTCAAATATTTCCTGAGCTCCTCTTACAATTAGTGCTGTCTGACCTCTAGATATTTGTTTGCTGACACCTTCTCTCACAATTACTTCTCTTCAGCCAATCTTATTTTGTGGAAATACGACTCGATATTCCTTGGTAAGTCATCAAGTAACAACAGCCTTCTCTACTTAGTCAAGGAAGCTCAGATTCACCAGTATGTATACAGATGCCTAGCAGAAATAGATGTAGAAATAGAGACTCCAACTGGTTAATGAAAATCTATACAGCAGGCAAAAAGGAAGAAGGCCAACAGGAGCTCTTGATAGCCCTAAGAATGTGTGCAATGGCCCTAGCTGTGTTTGATGGTAAATGTCACATCTCATGTCAGAGCCTGCCTGGATAAATTACCCCTGAAGACCATATTGCCTCAGAAGTTAAGTATTAGCAGCTGTATGCATGTCATTAACCCCTCACCTGCCACACAACTTTGTACTTGCCCAGGGCCAAATACTTTAAAGAAGGGTTGACTGACTTCAGAGCGCGGGGGTAAGAAAGCTGCAGGACATACAATGTACAGCAAAGAGCGCCCATGGACGTGTGCCCTTTTGTAGGACATTTGTGATGATGGCACTGACTATTCCAGCAGTTTCAGCTGATTTGAAGGATAATACTCCTATTCAACTGCTCAGCTGAATAACAGACTATATTCTGTGATTCTCCCAACTATTTTGTAATTTTGTTTAAGTATATTGCTTCATCATAATACTAAAGGTATGGGAAGATTTGTCTACATTGTCTTAATTGTTTCTTGGCTGCATACATTTTTCTATTAAGTAAACTTGAGAAGCATATCTTGACCCATAGTGCTTGAGATAAGTGTACAGAGACAGTGTCAGTACGAAGGCTCAATTACAATACAAAGGGCAAATCTGCAAAACAGTTGTACTGTCCACAAAGAGCCATTTGGAAAACAAAGGGCTTCATCATCCTAACTCTCAGCATGAACTGAAATTTAGTCCACAGACAGCAAATTCAGTAGTAAAAGCAGCCTAGAACAGAGCATTGGGCTCATAATGCCTAATGTAAAAATGTAGAAATATACATATCAACTCCAACCCGAGAAAATGGTCTCATAATTTAACGCCAGCATAATAGACTATGTCCAGGATTTTCTATTTTAGCCTTCCCAGGATGTCCGAGACCTCACAACCACGTTTCTAAAAGCACAATATCCTCTCTTTTGCCTGCTATTCTGTAGAAACCTTTTTAAAGTTGGCTAACTAAGGGCCATAGTCATAAACTTTGATCCACAAATAAATTCACCCTAAACGTGAAACAGTATGGGAGGGATTTACACTGTCTAACTTAAAAATCTAACTTCAGGTGCCCACACTAAGACCCTACATAATCAAGAGAGAGAGGTGAAACAGGCTCTTCCAGCAGGCCATTGCAAGGAGTGAACTCCAATGTTCCACAATTACCTCTAATTTTTTAAAAGTTTTGGTTCTATTCTTCCTTTTGCCATTTGAAACATTTTTAAAAGCTGAGAAATTTAGAAATGTGGAAAAATGGATCAAATGATCCCTGGAATAATTCATTTAACTGCATTTAAAAATCAAAAATTCAAAAACAAGAGAAGAGAAATAACAAAAATTGCAAACTATGAAAAATGTACATTTTAAATTGAAATTAAAACTTCAATTCCAATGAAGTCAATTAATACTGACTGGTAATTAATTAAAAGTATTTTCATATGAGAAATGTTGGTCTTCAGTAAATATATAAATACACATATATATATGGCTGGAACTTTGTATTACATCTTCAAGTAACACAGAAAACCTTAAGGAATCGATTGAAATACAGTTAAATCCTAACTATCACATGAAACAATCAGAACAACTGATCTCATACCCCAAAATGTACAAGTGTCAATAAAAAGCAGTGAAATAAGACAGAATTTTCAGCCATGTTAAGCAGAAGAATAATGGAAAATCATAAATCCTGTAGTCATGGAATGTTAGAAAAGGCAGAAAGGAAAAGTTCATTATAACTATGCAATAAAGCAAAAGTCATATCTGACAACAGCAATTACATTGGTACCTGATTTCTGAAGTCGTACAAAAGCCACTCCTTTCACAAATCCTACTAAGTTGTCTAGACGTGAAAACATAGGACCCAATACATGCTCTCCAATGTGTAACATCTAATAGCTATCAGCCCATATGGGTACGATTTAGATTGATACTTCAGAGTTCATGTTTTCAGAATACCACACTTGTACTTCCTCTCATATTATCTCATACAAAGTCCATGTCATCTCTCTCAAGCTAAATGACCTAGCATGGAACTATTTTGGTGTAGTGTGATAGCATCATTAGATAAGGATGAGTTCAATGTGCTAATTTGTTTTATCTCTTGCTAATACTCTGCTTAAATAAAACCACAGCCTGATCTGAACAAGGGGATATAAGTCACTAGAGACAGAATAAATTCTACTGTCAGAGAAGAAAGAGAAAATAAGTGGACTTTCATTGACCTCAGAATACCCAAGACAACAGCGAGCTTCAGGACATTGCCGCAGACAGGAGGTGGAGGAACCGTCTGCATAAACTCTAATCACACTGTTGGGCCCCACTGTTACAGTCAAACACAAATCACTGAAACACACTCTGTCGTTACCCAAGATAGAAATAAACCTGCTAGCATAATGTCTAGAGAGCATACTGTGCAAGACAATACAGACAGCACAGACTGAGCTGTGGAGGGAGGGAAGAGAGCAGAGAAGAAAGGGAAGAACTGGGAAAGTAGTATTTTATCTAAGCCAATCTTTTTTTGAAAACTCTTTATATGCACAGCCCACAAACACTTTATTAACAAAACCAGAGCGCTATATTCAGATACAGTGCGGATATTGCCTCTCTCCAGGGATACAATGTCACGTATCTGCTGAAGCACGGGCTGACGTTGGTTCCAGTGAGCCAGGTGGGAGAGTTAGTGGTGTACACCCACACAAGCTACATGCACTGCTGCTCTCTGCATGGAAACCAGGGCAGTGAGGAAGATGTGGTGCCCCAAGGTCTGTCCCCAAGGATGCAGTCAAAACTTCACCTCATGAGGGAAATAGCCCCAGGCCCAGTAAGAGAAAGCTTGGCTACCGTACTATATCCTACAATACAATATCATACATTATTCCTCAATAAGCAGCTCCCTCCTTTACTTCAGTGTGGTCAGCTTTGGAAGGATACATCAGTGCCTACACACTTGTTGCACTTGTAACTCATCCAGGTATGACATGCCTAGCAGACTCTGACTGAAAGATTGTAACCCACATTTTCAATATTCTTCCACTTCTTAGGTTAGCACAGAAAGGGGCACAAAGATGCTGCCTTACTCTGTTCTGTTTCAAAGGAAATAGCTGGGACCTAGAAAGTCTTCCTGGGCTGCCCTAATTAAAGCTCTGCTGCTTGGATCTTGCAGAGGGTTCATGGAAGAGAAGAATCAAAGCAGACCTAACTGATGCAGCAGTAAATGCTCAAAACTGGTATGAGAATGTCACTAGTAAATACAACTCAAAGAACACGCACGAAAATTATGCATAAAACCTTGTCATTTTGCACCATTATTTCCCTTAAAATCTACTACAAGCTTTCGAAACATAAGATTACTCCATTTAACATATTAAAACTGCTCCATACTGAAAGCTATTATTATTAATGGATCTGAACATGCTCAGCTTGTTCAGTGGAGAAATATCCCTTTCCAGCAAGCCCCACAAACAAGAAAATAGTGTCAGATCTAATTCCTCCAACTCAAAGAAGCAATTGCACAGTTTACCATCTTTTCGAATTCCCATTTAGAAATTAATGGAGAGGTTTTTAATAGATTCTTTTTGGCTTTTTCTAGAGCAAAACAGGAAACGACTAATAAACTAGGATTTATTAACAAAACATACAGGAAAACGTTAGAAAAGCCGTATTTCATTCATCCTCTTTGAATGGCAGACCTTGGTATGAACAGGAGAACAACTTCTTTCAAGATAAACAGCGCTCACCAAAACAGAAAGAAAATTATTATCTACTGCTTGCCCACAAGATGACCTGCAAGTTTGCAGTCTTGTAGTGTTCAGGTACTCAAACTCAAGGATCTACCTCAAGCATCTGAACCAAAACGTATGCTCCATAATGTCAGATCCTATTTGAACACAGGATCCAGGTTTTACACAAAAATTCATTGGCTGACATTTGTACAGGGCTGAAGATGCAATCTTGGCTGAAAAGTCTTCCTTCTGAATCCAAGACAGTGTGCTGTTCCTCTGAGCCCTTCCTGCCCAGACAGTACGTCTGGCCCATCAGTAGCTTCAACTAAAGATTTCTGGGAGCAGCTTTCTGTAGATATGGGCTTAAATTGCAAAATCTGGATTCTCAATCAACGGGTCAGATTTGTAAGCAAATGTAAGTGCCAAATTGTAATGAAGTTTGTTCTGTAAGTCCCTATGAAAATGCAGTCACAAATGCTTCAGTGTACCTATCGTTACCCACACAATTCTCCTCTGTGTTGCTAGTAAACTCAGAAAAAGAGTAGATGATTCTTCAAAGGATTTCTGGCTTTTTTCTACAGTGCCAAGACATCAGTTTGTCTTACTAGCTTCAGGATTTCCCTCTGAGTATCAGTAAGGCTTTATTATCAAGCAGCAATCTTTAAAAAATAGCTATTAATAACTACTTTGCCAACAGATTTTAATTGCAATGGCTAAAAGATGGTCAACTGCTAAGCAAATTGGGCAACATAGAATGTATTTCTAATACTCCAGTACATGTACCCATTCAGACCTCCATCATGCAGCTGAAGCCTGGGTTGCAACCATGCAAATTGGCTATCCTACGGCCCCTGAAACATCCCAAGAGTACATACAGTTCCTCCACAAGGCCAGGCTGACACTTTGCAGTATGAAATTTGGGCATTTGCAAAGCTGGTTACAGCTCCTATTTCCTTTTTTGCTATTCCAAGCCACACTGAACGTACAGGAAGACAAGTTGAAGATTTATAGATGAAACTCAAATTTGTCAGTGGGACAGCTTTCTGTCACAGCTACAGATTAAGGGGCATTTTTTTGAATTCTTAAAATACAGCATGATAAACTGAAATGCCTGTAAAGAACCTGCTATGGTCTAGTAGATTCACACAGTGACCTGAATTATTTTCAGCATTAACCTGTATTATCACAGTGGAATTATTGGGGTGAGAGTGAGTTCACACTTCTGGTTGCCTTTGTTTCCAATGGTCATTGATATCAAAAGCCATCTTACATCTGCTGTGAAAATAAATAGTGTCATCATTGTATTAGCATTTTTAAGGTATCTAAATAGATATTTTCCCTAATAGACAGAATCAAAGCCTAAATTCTAGACAGTCCATTTCGCTGATTTGGTCAAATAGCAAGTTCTGTGTGTCTGAAACTTTATCTATTATTTTCTATTATATCAGCTCAGCTAATAAAGGTAAGACCTCTCCCTACAAATCTCTCAGTCCTCTCTAAAATTCTTAGACTATCACTGATACAACTCCATACTTCATGTCTTTTCAACTAATATATTCCTCCCATTTCAAATAAAACCTAAATAAAGAATAGAAAATAAGCTACTCTTGTTGTGCTAATAGACCACATTCTGAGCTTGTTAACAATTTGGTATAAATTGAATCGCAGGAAAGTTATGTCAGAGTAAAAGAGGGGAATCTAGTGTTCTCAACCAGGCTTGAGCCAGCAAAGCCAGTAAATGCTGAAAATCTTATAAACGGCAAGGGTAGGTGAAAGGGTCAGCTTTAACTTTCTGATGTTAATTGGGACGTGTCTTTCATATTTAGTAATGGCAACTCACACCATTAAAGCAATGGGAAGAAGAGCAGTGCATTAGATACCTCGCCAGAGTCCATTGCTTTAGAGGGTAGAAAGCTGAGATCGACAGGAAAACATACAGTGTTATGTAAAAGCCGGGTATTTCCATTAATGCGTTTGCACCACCACAGATTTTTGAGTTTGGGAGACACTTTTCTTGTAAGTATTCATCTGGCTTTGAATGTAGCCAGACATATTCTGCTTCTCTGATTTCCTAATCTGCATCCAGTCATAAGAACTGCAGCAAAACCTGGCTCTAAATAGAAATATTTAAGAAAACATTGAATCTCTACCTCTGCTTAAAAAACTTCACTATATCTTAAGACATTTGTTTCTGCAGTGAGGGGACAGGGTTGTACAAGGCTGAACTCTCAGGTTCTCTCACTCACATCTATCTCCTTGTACATCAGATTATTTCTGCCAAGCTGGTTATATTTTTTTCCAAGCAAACCCTAACTATCAGGGAGGTCTAACACACTGTTCCTTTACCATCAGCTTTGTTTTCAAACATACAATGGTTTGGCATGACTCCAGTCACCACCAGGTGATTTTTGGCCCTTGCCCTTTTTATTATCTGGTATCTCTTAGGGAACCACAGATGAAACCAATAGAAAAGGAGTGAAAAAGAAAAAGCAGGAAAAAAGAAAAAGCTTCTCCTTTGCTTTCCTGGTAACATGACATCTTGCCCTCTTGCATTATATATTTTTGTCCAGCTGATGCTTTGTCCTAGTGGAATCATGGTTCTAGTATTAGCTCCAAATGGTAGGCAGGCATTTTCATTAAAAACAATTACTATTTCCAAACAGGAGCTGGTTCCTCAGTTCCAGCCATTCTTGCTGTAAAACGTTCAGCTGAGAGGAGCAGATTGTTCCTGCTGAAAATGAATGGAATCTGGCAGGAAAACCTCATGTTTTTCCAATCCTAGTTTTTTACAAAGAAAACACTGGGATCTTGTTGAAAAATTACAATTGTTTTGGTGGGCACATTATTTTTCTCAGTTGAACTGTTTCCAGCTATACGAGACAAGTTTTGTGCATACGTGTGTGTGTGTGAATATATATGTATATACCTACACATACACACAAGTTTTTGTATATAATTGCTATGTAGAAAATTATTAATAAGTCAAGGAAGAGTAAACACATTTTTGTTATTAAAAAGCATTTATGCAAATCGATTTTTTTAAACAGCTTCCACATTATGAACCTTCAAAAGAAAGTCAATGAGTAAAATACTATATCATAATAACAGCTAGCCTCATTTTTAGTACTAGGAGAAGAAAGAGGCCAAGGTGACTGAACTGTTTATCCCTTGGTTGTTCTCACTAACTTAAAAACATTGTCAGACTGAATTATTCTGATAAAAATATCAAAGGAGAGAAAACAGAAGACACTATTACATTCATGAAAGGAACAAGCTGCAGAGGTCCCCATATTGATCACCCATATGGATGCTGCCATTTGGTAGTAAGTGATTTTGTTTAGCTCAAACAGAAATAGATAATAGGTCAGGCTGACCTTGTGTCCATGTGGGAGTGGAAACACCTCCTTCTACTAGTTGCTTTTTTCCCTTCCATATGAAGCATTCATCCCAGAGCCAGCAGTGAGTGAGATGGGATGCTGGCGTGTGTTGTGCTTGCTGCATCTTGAGAGTTTAAGAGCACTCACCAGGCAAAGTTTAGCCCCTATATTAGCAACAATGCATTGCAACCTTCAAGTCCACCTCCTCTGTCAGGTCCTAACCCTCTGTGCCAACAAATGGGCTGGATCCAGACACTTTAGCTATGGCATCTCCATTCACAACCTTTAAGATGATCCAACTGCCTTGACCTGCACCTGACAATCAAACTCAAAATGGGGCAGGAAAGGGACAGCAACAAAACTTTCTCTACCAAAAATGTGCAGCAACCTAGCACAGTAGCATAGACCAGGCCAAAAGCTGATCACTGCAAGGATATGGTGCTCAGCCCTCTGATGCACTTTGATCACGGCTGCACAAATGTAACAAGTAATACAAACCCCCCTTGAATTTCCTGAGGCTGAGAAGTTGAGTCCCCAGTGAAGCCAACTGAAAGTCACTGATTTTCACTAGTCTTTTGGGTCACCTTTTCACCCAACGTCAGTAAGCGACAAAGGAAATTATAATGGAAAGGATGACAAGTATTACAGCAACTGCTCATTTTAAGAGTGATCACCTGATAGAAAAAGGAAAAATGAAAAGCATTTCCCTTTTCTGTTATCGCCCAGCTAATAGAATTTCTTGTCTCCCTTTCAGTTGTTCTTGCCCAGAATTTCATCATTATAATAATAAAATTAGATAAGTTTACAGCCAAAAAGAATCTCAAGAGATCTGCTGGCCCAGCGCCTTGCAGCTCCTTGTAACCTAGACCTTCCCTGATGGATAGCTGTTCAACTTGGACTTAGAAACCTTCACAGAAGAGTCCAAAACACCCCTTGTGAATTTGCTGTTTCAATCATTTGTCCTGGAAATTAGCCTGCAGATCTACCCACTCAGCACAAAAGCTACAAGAAAACGAAGTGTAGCATCACTTCTGCCCTCTCTGCCGTCTTCTGGCCTCAGCACACTGCTCTATCTGAGCCCTAAAACCACCCAGGGTGCACAGGGGTCAGCAGCTTCACACTGTAGGGCTGTGGCCCACTTACCGCTGTCCCAACCCTAAGATCCCAGCTGCCTTGCATTGCACAAGGGCCGCAGTTTCATTGCTTTAATAGGATACGGGACTTCACAATCAGAATTTGAATAGCACAAACTACTTGAACAAGTTCACTCTTCTTCTCATTTCTTAACATAATTTAAAATCAGACACTAAATTAGGTGTCAGCAGGCTTCCCACAAGGATCCAGCTGTTAAGTCTTTATTGCTGTGTTTGCTTTGAAGTCGAGAGGAAAAAAATTCTTGTTTGCCAACTTATAATTCAAAAAATGCCAGAAGAACCTTCTTGCAAACAAACAAGATGCAAAAGAAATGCTGGCACCGAAGTGGCACAGTCTGTGAATTATGGAGTTATGGAATCATTTTGAAAGTAAATTGTATGATACATAAATGTTCATAAAATTCTTTCTGTAAATAAGATTAGATTTCTGCCACAGACAGGGAGACACAGATCAGAGGTACCAAATGCTGTTTATGGTCAGCCATCAAGGACTGTTTACTTTGTACATAGGTATGCAGCATAAAACAAAAGAGGACATTCTAGTGTTGAAAAACTATATAACAAAAATGAGGGGAAACCTTCTCTTTTTGTAAAACACAGCTGAGCCCAAAGTCCTGCAACTCATACTGCACAACAAAACTATTTCTGTCACTTGCAAATGAAGAAGCCTGCCTTTGTCAGCCATTTGCACATGTAAGAGATCCAGAGAGTGTATTGCTCAAATGAGTCCGTCATTTTCTTGTGAACTAAAGCTCTGATCACTGCTGAAGGAGTCCTTTTGTGTTGTTCCAGCAATTTCTTTATATTTTCTATTTGTTTTTGTTTCATCTGATTTATACCATTCTCCAATGATTTAGTCCAGCAGCATGTATTTTACAGCAAACCAAAATATGGCAGGGGCACTAAAATGGCAGACACCAGATACCAACCCATCAGTTCAGTTACATGCACTAGAGCATTCACCAGCACCTGAACCCATACCTGAACTCAGCTATGCCCACTAGGGCCTTGCACTTACATGTGGAAAACACCTCATTGTAAGTGCTGTTTATGTTTTCATTGCGTGTACATAATCATACACACACATTTTTCTGTGAGCACCTTGTAGGCTTGAGGACGGCTTTTAAATGTAAATGCGGAAAGCCATATTGCAGTTTGCCATTTGAAATGTCCTTTTGGAGCACTACCAAAAACAAGCAGAAAACAAAAGCTACATTAAAGTAGAAAGAGCCTGATGTGGCTGTTGCAACTCAGCTGTTGTGAGGTACCTCCCACCCTCTGAAGGTGTGCTGAGCCCACATCACAAGAATATATCACTGGCTGACTCCCTGCCCCACCAGCAGACCTCACACCACAGCCCGAGAGCCTCAACCTGTGGCAGCAACTCTGTGGGAACACCAGGACCAGCAGAGAAGAAACATAAGGAAAAGCTTTTCCAGCACGAATATAAGACCCAGAGATCAAAGTGCTTCACCCAGCCTTAGGAAGAAGATTTGGTTCAGGCAAGCTGTCAAATTCCATATAGCCCTCTATCCTTGTAAGGTTCTTCCTGAGAGTAATTCAAGCACTGTATCTCCATGCGCACACAGCTCTGGTAGGTAGTGCCCTTCAGCCATATCAAGCACACGAAGGAGCCACGAGGTGGTGGTACTCTTGTGATGACCTAAACTGTGGGCACATGTCCTTTTCCTGACCCAGAGTTTAACACTCACAGCCAATTCTGCACCTCCTGGTTTTTTTACTTTATCTTGATCTGTGGGCTACGCAGCATGTGTGAGCACTCCCCAATTCACTCCAGGTCAAATATCCCAGCTGAAACCACATTTTCCAGTTGTATACACTAATCTGGTTAATTTTCCCTTAAACAATTTAAAGAGTCAGGAAGCAATAACCTCTAGAAGGAGGGCAGTAATTTCTTCTATTGGCACATCTGGATTCAGAGGGCGAGAAACCCTCTTTGGCATTAAAGGTGAAGGATCTGCATCCATAAAGGCAAAAGATCTGCAAATCCATGGACCTCTTCCATTCCCTGAGTGGAAGCCTGAGTTGTTTTCCTGCAAGATATCTACAACTCTAAGCTCGAATGGAAATCAGACATCACCAGTCCTGACCCCATTGAAGTCAAAGGCAGGTTTGTCATTGACTTTAACGAAACTAGGATTACCCTAGGGTAAGGGGCATTGTGTTTTTCAGCAGTCACCCATGTGGAAATTTTGCTTAGATGACTGACTGCCTGGAAGGTAGCAGTGCTAGGCCACAAAATACCAGAAATGTTGTGTTAACCCACATACTCCAGCACTTGAAACTGCAGATATCGGAGTACACTCTTGTCCTCTAGAAAGAGTATGTTCCTATACCCTTGGCTTCTTTACTCTACCTGAAGCTGGTTATGCACCTGATGTACCGAACCTGTTGTTCAGCTGAGCTACTGGGTCTGACTGTTTATCAGGACACATCAGAGAGGTTTTATGTTCTCACATTATAAATAATGTGACAGACCTTGAAAATATAATATGTCTTTTTATAGCTACTGTATGCATTGTGAATGAAAACAACTCCTGAAACTAGAGTTGAAAATAGGCTATTACATTCATGCTTCACTCAAATTCTGATAAAAAATCCACTTATAATGTATGTTCAGAGCCTAGGGAAATGGATAAAAATATAGGAAGCAGGAAGCTAAAAAAGAATCCAAAAGCATGTCTAGGAAACTCCTAAACTAATTTCAGGAATTCATCTTGTACTTAGGCTGAATACTTTTCTGAGCTCAAAAGAACCAATATACATATGCAAAGGTATTTCAGAAATGCATCTCTTAGCTGTGAGTCTGAACCAAAGTTCTTGTTATTACAGAAATGCAACAAAACTCCTTGGCAAGATTGCTTGCGCACTGGCTTTTCAGTACAAGGAGTCCCACACTTGGTAACAGATGCATATAAACTTGTACATATGCAGATTTGGTTTGGTATTAAAACTGCCATGAAAATGCATACCGTGTAAAGTTAAAGACCACATTGCAGTACAATAAACCTTGTGCTTAGCCGAGTTGTTTTATATGCTCTAATTAGAGAGGGCCTCACAAATATAAAAAATAAAAATCAGAGATGGAAGCAAAGCATCAGAAAATGCAGAAGGGTTGTAAAAAAGGAGGAAAGACAGACAGAGAAATCAAAATTTCAGGCTTTGCATCTTGGGCTTCTTTCTAGTTCAGCAGCATGCACAACAGCTTCCACAAGGTGGGTTGCTTCTTTCAGTTTCTTCAGCCTAGAAATTAAAGCAGGAGAAAGGGTGCCTCACAAAAATTTCACCACTTCCTGCTTCTCCCATCTGCAATGTGCTCATTCAGAGCACTTCTGTGCTTCCACTTTTGGGCCAAGCCACAACAAGGTAGTTCAGCCACCTAAAAAATTAAATCTATCATAGCAGCTAGAGGTGAGCAGCCCTCTCTGCATAAGATGTAATAGATGCTAAATTTTATGGTTCTGAAGTGAGTAAAAAAGGAGTTTGGGAATAGAAAATGAGTCAACCTTCTTTGCTGCATCTGCCTGCAGGCACTGGTCTGAACGGCAGAGTTTATGGCTGTGACTGGCCCTGTGCAGTCTGTGCAAAAAGGAAGAGAAACTTTCCCCAGCTACACACAGGCCAGTCACAGTCTTGCCCAGTGGAGCTATCATAGGCGCCAACTATACCAGCACCTTGCGCTTCTCTAGCATGATCCGTCAATGGGTCTCAGAGAGCATTAGAGTTCCCAGAGAATGAAGGGATGGAGAATGACTCAATGCATTTTCAAATGGCAAAGCGTTATTTTCATTTTACAGGTGTGAGGCTGAGGCTAAAGGAACCTGAGTGACTTTGGCCTGCACAACAGGGCCAGAAGTAACCTCAAATTTCCTGAACACCATTCAGGGCCACTTGGCTCCTTCACTTTCCTCAGCCCTGCAAAGAATTTTTCCATCACTACGCAAATCAGGGAAGGTACTCTCATACATCCCTATCCCTACTTACAAACTGCCTCTCTTCGAAGTATATTTTATTTCCAACCTCCCTCTTTAGCTGCCAAAGAGCTTTCTACCTCAGTGCTAGCACCTTACAGAGCAACCACAAAATCCTGCAGTACAGCAGAGCAGAGGTTATATGGCCAAGACAACTGCTATTTTCATCAATTCTTCAGCAAACCAGCTGATCGTAAAAGCTATTCTTGACTAGCCTGCCTTTGTAACATCAGTCGCCAGGAGAACACAGCACATACTATTGGCTGTGGCCCTCACTAAAAATACACTACATTCTTGCACAACAACAAAAGCTCCCACTAGGGCCAACGGACAGCAGACTAAAAACAGTAACCAAAGGCTTTAAATTGCACAAATTACAAAGGTAGAAGAACTGAAAGCAGCATGCCACTAAAAGCCATCTGCCATCTTGGCCCGCCCATGTGTCCCTTCTCCCCAGCAGTGTTTTATATTAGTAATGATGTCTCTGTATTATGTATGACAGAGACTCTGCTGCTTTGAGCAAGCAATAATATAGATGCTCCTTCAGTCTGGTGCTTTGCATATACACACTAGCTGGGGGAGCAGAAGATCTGCCTTCCAGTCTCTCTCTCTGGATATAGTTCAGTTGGAAGGCAATATTCACATGCATATATTCTCCAAATCACATGTACATGCTGTATTATCAGGACTCCTATGCACATTAATAATACACAAAAATACAGAGAAATAAGCATGGATTCAGCCATGATGTGAATTAGATGAGATAAGAATGGACAATGTAGAAATACAGGAAGAAAATCAGCAAATGGTTAGTCTGATTATGGGCCTGTTTCCAGGATATAAAAAAATGTTTTGAGGGTTTTTTTATAAGTTACTTTTATTAGTAGGTTAATGACTTTACCTGTCACTGAAGCTGTCACTTATAAGGATCTTTGAAGTGAAGTCTCAGAAGAGTTTTGAAGGAAGAGGAAGATGAAGCCAGCCATTGGGATAGCCTGAAAGAAGCTGCAGAGGTGGACGTGGAGACAAAGCTGGGGAACAGCAGTTCTGCACAGAGAAATACTTGATATAACTCTCAATGGTCAAGCGCAGGTACAAGAAACAGTCTTCCCAGGTTAACACACCCTGTGAAGAAAAAAAAAAAAAAGAAAGAGAGAATTTTTTAGCCCAGGAAAGGCAACATACTGATCTGGAAAAACCACTTTCACTACCTGAGCTAACAGGCTAACTCAGGTGTCTTCATGCAGCCCTGCAAATAACACCCGAGCCAAAAGCTTGTACTGAGAAAAGAGAATGACCAGGGATCAGAGAAAAGACAGACGAAAAGGTGAGAACAACACATGTGAATAGACAGACCATATTATGAATCAGAGAAAAGAGCTTATCAGGAGCTGGTTCAAGTGAAATGACTACTTTTGCAGCTAAGTTCGGAAACCACTGGAAGGAAATGAAGTGGGGTATTGGAAAGTTGGTGGAAAAATTTGTTCGCTAATTATACAAGTTCATTTATTCAGAGCATTTTGCAAAATACTCTGCGCAACCCACTTTCGGCTGATACACATTGAAAGTATGCGAATACAAAACAGTTTAGCTAGGGTTCAGTGAGTGTTCTCACAATTTACAGTTCTTGCAGCACTCCATTACCACATAACTACAGTTAGTTAGCTGACCTCCGACTATCTGCTCCTAGAGATCTCCCCCTGCTCCAGTTACTTCCTCAGCTTTCCCTGGGGCACTTGCCCTGACAGGCATCTGAGTAACTGGGAGGTTGTGTAAGGGACGTCCCATCACCACAGTTCAGCCCTCCTCAGGAGACAGATTGAAGGCACAGGATATAAGAGGAGATAGCCAGGGTGAAGGCAGGGAGGATTGAAGAGGTGCATAGCACACAGAAAAGGTGAAAAGATATAAAAGCAAAGGAAGGAGGAGACAAGGAAGCCACGCAGAGAGAAAGATGGAGGGAAAGAAACTAGCAGAGAAGGAGGAAAACAGAAAACCAAAGCCTGACAGGTAAGTCGGATGTAACTGTGGATAACTGGCAGGTTAGGGAAGAACAAAGTCTGCAAATAACAGGAGGAAGAAATGGCCCCATGGAATAGTTCAGCCCCTGAGGAACAGGGGAGTAGAATGAGCTGTCCAGGTTCAGAAAGATAACAGCAAAGGATATGTAGTAAACGTATTTTTCTTTCTCCCTGTTAGAGCATTTATCACTGTTAGACTAGACAGGTGATAGCACATGAGAATCATTCCACAGCTGAGTTGCGGATCCCAAGCCAACAGAGGATGTTATATATTAGCAGACATTCTGATTTTCAGAGGTCCTGAGCTCCCCATCATAAGTCTCACAGCTATTGAAGGCAGCTGCTTTCCCCTGAAAACCTGTCCTGCAACACTGCATCTGAAAGTTATTTTGCTGGACTTTTACTCATGCTTTGGATGTATCAGGCCTCACTTCAGAGGACTGCTGGACAAGAACAGCTATTTGGCTAGCACACAGTATGAGAATAAGGAGAGGTGAATCTGTTCTTGAAGGTTTCATGTATTCTCCCAGGCAAGCTGCTCAACTGTGTTGTGCCTCATACATGTGAAATGAGAACATCTGATTCCATAATTCCCAGGAATATTGGCCTGGGTGTATCACATGCAATGAGATCCTCAGAAGAAAGGACTAATTTTAAGTCCAGAGAGTTGACATTTACTTGATTTTTCCCAATCTGCTGTTTCTTAGAACTCCAAATCTAAAGGGATGGGATGGTGCAGGCAACTGGTGATATCATTGTCATAATAGCGACATCATGGCACAGACAGCCCCAGCTCATAAGGCAGTAGGAAGCACAGGAGTTGGTATATAAAAAAGGACTGGCAGCACAATGCAGTGTGTGGATGCCAGATTCATTGCTCACTAAAAGCTGCATTTTCAAATCCAGCATTTGCCTCATGTCTGAATTTAAGCTGACTCTTATAGGGAAAAAAAAATACTAAAAAAGAATTCTAAGCCTGAGACTTTGTGTTGCTTTTGATTCTTGCAGCACAAGGAGGAAAGCAGGGTTTCTGTACTGAAATACCATTGAAGTGTTTGTCTGAACTGAGCTTTCCCTTGGCATTCTGGCTGCTCCTGCCTTTGTAAAAACTATCAGGCAAGGGCTTGGTTCTTTGTGAGAGATTTAACGAAGCTGCAGACATCCATTTTAGCCAGTGATTTCATCTGTTTTTCCTCCAAGACTGCCCAGCTAAAGAGTTATCATCAGAATTTTTCTCATTGCAACTGCTAATGTCACTGGTTGGTACCAACCTACTATTCACTTCTTCCAGCCCCTCCCCACACTTGCAATCATCAAAAAGTTCAGACGTTGATCAGAAAAAATAGTATAACTAAAAACTAGTAGAGAAAATAAAAACTCGAGCTACTCTTCAGGGATCTGAACACATTCTGCTTCACACTGAAGCTATTTAAGAGAGAACCTACAGGCTACATCCCGACTTCTGGGGATGCTGAGATTCATACTCATGGTTTGGCCTCATTTTCAGCCAGGATGGCACAACTACAGGACAGAAGAAGAATTGCCTAAGGATCCAATTACAGGACTGAGAGCCAGGAAACCATGAACATCCACATTATCACCATAATTTTCCCTTGTAAATCACTTAATTTCAATGCTTCCTCATTCCTCTGTCTGTATGAAGACAGACTTGCCTACTCTTAAGTAAGTCTCAAAGTTACTGGCAGAGAAATCCTTAGTGCAAATTTGATTCTTGAGCACTTGTCAGGAGTTCAATATGTAAAGTACTGAGATGAAAAAGAGAAATTTCAGGCAAAAGGTGTTTGAAGATGTTTCAGAGCCGGGAAGTCCTTCTCTTACCAGCTTGAGATTTATGTTCTTATATGTATTGCTGGACCAAAGCTGGAAGCACTTCCTTTCTGCCATTTGGGCATGCAAAAAGGTTTCATGGAAAATTGTTCACTCAACAGTCAAAACATACTTTTGGCACCGAGAAACATAAGAAATGTTTAGTGAAAAAGTCCTAAGAAACAGAAATATTTCACTTCTTTACATAGGGCTTTATTTCTGACCAGAAAAACTAAATGAGGCTCAACATTGGACAATACACTCTTATTCTTTAACTCTCATGGGGTATTACAAAAAGTTAATGCATGGGCTGTGATATTAAAGGCTGTGTAAGCTTAATTTGAGATCGAAAATTTACAGAATAAAACAAAAACGAAGAAGATGAATAAAAAAAAAAAAAGGAAGCTTGTCAACCACCATCTATTTTCATCTAGTCAAAGACTGGCCCAAGAGATGTGAACTTTACCTGATGTACTCAGTGTAGAATGACTGAACTGGTAATCAAAATAAGTAAAAAGTAGGGGGAATCTATAGAAATTCATAATAAAATAAAATTATTTGGCAACATTCATCGCTTTTTTAAGGATATGTTACAAAGTGACTTTGCTTGATGTAAGGTACAGTTATAAGCAGATATTTGAACAATATAAAAACATGGATCATCAATCCACCAGCATCAGAGACATCATGATTTACTTAAATCAGTTGCACTGCCAAAAGATGTGTCTTCAAAATTCAGAATGATTAGGTGCTGTCCATACGCAACAGGAGTAGCCAGCTGCATTTTCATTAAGATCCCTAAATGAAGCGGGAAGATCAAGATGATGATGCTGGAAATTGTGTACAGCTGATTTAAATCCTAGTAGTATTTGCTTAGGAGTGAAAATAATTGTAGAAGTCAATTTGAAACTAATGGAGAGCTTGTTTCAAAAATTTAGTTTTCATCATGTAATGTTAAATTTGCTAAGATACAGTCCAAGTGTGAAATACTAGTGGGATGTAAAAATACCCCTTGCGCATTTGGAGAGGGATCCATCTTACATCAATGCAATGTAAACAAATATAAAACACGTAACAGTGCAGATCTCTTGCTTATTTAAATGAGCTGTATTCCAAACACAGAGAGGTAGTTAATAATTCTGTAAAGATAGCCTAGAGAAGCAACAGAATTAAACTCCAAAACAAGATATACTCATCACTTATTGGAGAAATGTTTGCTGAAAATAAAAGACTGGTTTCTCCAGCAGTGTTGGAAAAAGACACAGGCATTAAAATAAAAAGCAATATTCAATGTGATGAAAAATGTAAACAAAAAGCAAGAGATTATGTTCTAGCCTGAGATGAAGTGTTTAGACAACAGACAAAATAGCACTTTGTGGTACACGTAATTCCTCCCGAAAAGCACAAGCAGAATGTGAGGTTATGAAATCCCCCCAGAAATATGGAAAGGCTAACAGGAGACATTGCTGAGCATAATAAAGTATTTGCAGTAATCACTATTCTTAGAGCATAGATGTCCAGAAAGAGTCCAAAACATTCCCAATTTATTGGGGATAACACCTCTTATTTTCTAGGCCTTCAGAGGACCCCTAGTAGCTGCTACCTCAGCCAAACTCATATAAAATGATTAAAGAAAGTGAAAAATTCTGCCTCAGTATCTTGAGAAAGAAAAGGTGAAAAATGTGAAAACATTGGGGTTTTTCCTAATGGCTCCATAGAAGACTGAGGGAATGATGGATCAGTAAACCTGACCTCTACAGCGGGTAAATTACTAGAAACCAAAATAAAGAATACACCTGTATATAAATACAAATAAATATAAATAAATATAAATAAATATAAATAAAGTATACACATGTAAATATGATATGCTGGAGAAGGATCCAACAGTTTCTGCAAAAAGAAGTCATGTCTCACAAATTTGTTAAAGCATTCAGTCAATATCAATAAGCATATGGCCTAGGACGCACCTGGTCAATACAGTGTGAACATCTCTGCTTGCAATGAAGCCAAGCATTCCCAGAATAAGAAGAAATTAGTAGCAGGAAACAAACCGTACAATTAGTTTTCCCAATGGAAAAAGGTTTCAAATATATTGTGCACTATATTCATAAACAACCTGGGAAAGCAGTACAAGTGAGGTGACAAAGTTTGCTGATGATACAGCATTGCTCAGAACAGTCAAAACTGAAGGTAATTGTGAAGAGCTGCAGAAGGATGTCTTGAACTAAGATGAAACTCAGTGGTGGCGAATGTCAACTAATGCATGTGGGGAAAAATAACACTAGCTATAGGTACACGATGATCAGCACTGCTCAGGAGAGAAATCTTGGAGTCACTTTGAATAATTAGAAAAGGTCACCTCAGTGTTCAGCTGCTGTCAGAAATGCCCAGAGGGGCTTTTAGGAACTGCTAGGAAAGAAGATGAGAGAAAAACACAATGAAAAAAAAAACATTATCATTTTGCAGGATAAATCCACAATGTACCTGCATCTTGAATACTCCTAGTCTCTATCTCAGAGCACAGAATGCAGAGAAATGTTATAAAGAGGAGTGGAAAACTGACCATAGGCACAGAAGAGCTTTTTTTGCAGTGAAGAACAAGACTGTAACTCGTCAGACTGGAAAAAAGACAGCAAAAGAGGGATTTAATAGAGTTTACAAAAGCATGAATGGTATTAAGAACATGAACAGGGAATTATTATGTTAATACACAGAGCTGGAGGCACTCAATGAAATTATCAGGTAGAAAAATCAAAAAAAACCAAAAGGAAATTCTTCTTCAGGCAACACAATTAAATTGTGGTATTTGCTGTCACAGGATGTTAGAATCATAGAACCATAGAATCATTAAGGTTGGAAAAGACCTCTAAGATCATCGAGTCCAACTGTCAACCCAACACCACCATGCCCACTAAACCATGTCCCTAAGTGCCTCATCTACAGGACTTTTAAATACTTCCAGGGATGGTGACTCAACCACTTCCCTGGGCAGCCTGTTCCAAGGCCTGACCACTCTTTCAGTAAAGAAATTTCTCCTAATGTCCAACCTAAACCTCCCTTGGCGCAACTTGAGGCCATTTCCTCTCGTCCTATCGCTAGTTACTTGGGAGAAGAGACCAACACCCACCTCACTACAACCTCCTTCCAGGTACTTGTAGAGCGCAATGAGGTCTCCCCTCAGCCTCCTCTTCTCCAGGCTAAACAACCCCAGTTCCCTCAGCCGCTCCTCATAAGGCTTGTGCTCCAGGCCCTTCACCAGCTTCGTTGCCCTGCTCTGGACACGCTCCAGCACCTCCATGTCCTTCTTGTAGTGAGGGGCCCAAAACTGAACACAGTAGTCGAGGTGTGGCCTCACCAGTGCCAAGTACAGGGGCACGATCACCTCCCTGCTCCTGCTGGCCACACTATTTCTGATACAGGCCGGGATGCCATTGGCCTTGTTGGCCACCTGGGCACACTGCCAGCTCATGTTCAGCCGGCTGTCAATCAACACCCCCAGGTCCTTTTCCCTCGGGCAAATCCAGAAGTATAAATGGGTTCCGTTGTGAAATCCAGAAGTATAAATGGCTTCAAAAAGGGATTAGACAAATTAACCCTGAAATAAGTCTATCGGGGACTATTAAATCCAATGCAGCCAGCAGTTCAGAAAGTTTCTGAAGTGCTGACTGCTGAAAGATTGGAGGGTAAATCTTTGGGGTGCCTCTTTGAGATTTCAGAAGGTGATGCTGTTATTGCTTTATATTATGGTTGCTCCTTGAAGGTCACAAGAAGATGGGGCTTATCTATTATGCTAAGCATGTACTCACATAACAGAGAGATGTTCTCTGCCCTCAAAAATATATGCTCTGCATGCTAATTACTGGTACCAAAGCTCTAAAAGTCAGGATACTCAGCTCCAACTTGCTGCTGAATCTGAGAAAGCGTAACTCTGGATTTACATACGCTTTGTACCCCAAATTTCTCCATTTACACTGAGGCAGTTACAATGGACGACCACAAACTTCAAATTAGTTGAAAGGTTAGAATGAGCAGAGTCTAAAAAGGGAAGGGGCTTATATTTTGCCAACATTTTTTAAGCTCTGCCTTTAAAATATAAATAAAGCACTACTCATAGGAAACTTCCCGTGCCTACTAAGACAGTCTAACATCATCAGCCTTAACTCTAAGTGGCTTATTTTAAGAAATAAGAGAAAAGATCAACCCATAGGAATGCTTCACACCACAACAAAATCTGAAGCAGCAAATCTGTAGTTCAACAGTGTGAATGAAGGAATCAGCTCAGGTCAGGACTGGTTGATGCTGAGTGCCCCATGTTTTAGTACATAGTGCACAAAGTGGACTGAACTGTGGTAATACCACGGTAAGGATGCTATGAAGTGCCTTATATGCTACTTCTGTTACGCATACAAAAACCATGGAAAGCCAAAAGCTATCAGTTCAGAGAGCAGGATCTGAGCTGAGCAGCTTCCAGCAGTGACGCTTCCACTCATCATCAGCTAACACTGGACAGGCTTCATTGAGCGTAGGGATTTTCTCTCAATGACTACACCTGAGTGAAGGCAGTGCTGCTAAGGATAGGAGCAGGCACTCTTTTTCCAGAGAGATATTGGAGCCAAGTTTGACTGTACCCCAGGCTGTAGGACTACAGGCGCTTGCTGACACAGGGCTGCAGGCATGATTTGATGCAAGGAGAATGGGGAAGCAGCCTGGTATTGGGACCTTTCTTGTTGGCAGCTTGCCATGGGAGGTAGGGCACCCGCAGAAGTTAAAGTTGACATGAGTGCCTGTTTCACTTGTCATTCACAGGTACAGTTGCTGCACATCCCCCGAGATGCTCTGTTCCCTTCTCCCAGGGAGGATTTTCTGGTTTTGTAGCCAGGAGTAAGACCATCAGCGTGTTTCAAACAGACCACAGGTACGCATGGAGAAATAAGCAACTTAGGAACTGATTTGAAAGGAATGTAAACAGTGTAAGCTACTTAGCGACAGATGGGGAAGTAAAAGAAGAGGACTCTTGCTTTCTGTCACCTCTTGCCCTCCCCTGTTAATCGTTTCCCATGCACATCATCCTCTAACTTCCTTGCTCAGTATCTGATATCACTTCTGCCTTACTGGCAGATAAACTCTCACCACCTTAGATTCCCCAGGGTGGATTCCAACTTATGACCTGGAAAAAAAGGTTTCTAAGCCTGTTAAAAATGCCCTAAGCTACTTTGCCCTTCCTCTATTTAATTTGTCTGCACTGCAGGCCAATACTCGTTCTATTCCCAAACGTGTAAATCATTAAAGGCAACAAACAAATAAATCGTGATAGAAGACAAAGGAGAAATCAAAATCTTTTTTCAGTCTCAGGACCATTTCCATTTTCAAGAGAAACTTGAAGTCACATGGATAAAAGCAATGTTTTGAGAGAAATTGCATCTGATGCAAAGCATGAGCAATGAGCAGAGAGCTTGTATTGCCATGCTGCCCTTCATTCCCTGTCAGCACAGACTGTCTCATAAGCAAAAAACTCAATTTCCCTTCCACTGATGTGCCGTTGCTGCTGGGGTGGACCACATACGGGCCTCACAGTTGTCTGCAACAGCACTAGAGAATGGTTTTGGTACAAAATGTGAGGAATATCCATTCAGATTGCAATTACTCTACATTGGCTTGGCCCGAAACATACTTGACATCTGTCAAAAATGCCACAGGGTCTATAATAATGACCAACAGCACCTTGAGTCTTACCAAAAGAAAAGTCCAAGGTGTGCTGTGAGAAGGAAACCAAAGAAGATGAGTTTCCTCCATGGGAGGAAGCTGTGTCCTGCAGTCCTGCATTACCTGCCACTCTGTGATTCAGCTGGCACCTCTGTAGCTGCACCGCAGCTCCCTCTTTTAGTCTGCTTCCTCGTTTACCTCAGATCCCACATACCAGAGACCCCCTTTCCAACTCTCTCAAATATGAGCGAATGGGAAGTACCTGTACATCTTTCTTGTGCATAAACAGAGCATTTCAAAAGTATTCATACAGGACCAATTTAGGAATATTCACAATATAGATTTGAAGTATGGGTATAGGTATTATCATGCATTTTTCAATAGCTTCATCTGGACAATCATTGCAAGCACCTGAAGGTTTTGGTTGGCAATTTCAGAGTTGTATATTAGCGTTTTGGAAGCGTACAGCCAAATCACAGACACATCACAGCACAGAACAGGCTACAGAGTCCCAGCTGCAGCAGGAGATCAACTAGAGATGGCTGAGAGAATACTTCTTACTGCACACAGGGATGGATTTCCCAAGGAAGCTGCCATAAATATTTCCACCGTAAGATTTTGGCCCTTGTATTTTTGAACCCTTCAGGGTCACCATCCCCACAAAAGGCATTGAAAAAAAATGACATTTTGGCAAAGAAAACATAAGGAAGTCAGATTTAGAGTGTTACGTTTCAAAACCACATTTCATATCAGGATAGGTCTCCTTTCATTAGGGAAAAGGAACCCATTTTACAGAGAAAAGCTCACCAGCCATGCCAGTGCGTGTGGTAGAGAAAAAGAGAGAGGCCTATTTTCAAGTTTAAAACATCATACAAAAGCGAGGTCATGTTTCCAGCAGTTTTGTTGGGGTTAGGTTACATCCAGTTCCAACGATGCTATACAAGGCATATCAGACATTAAAATGATACCTCACTTGATCTTACTCAATAGAAAAGGCAAACCACATAAAACAGGTGCTAGACAGTGATGCAGCCTCCCCATAGTTATCTGGTTTACAAACAGCAAACTCTTTAGCCCTATTATTGTTTCTCTCATTTGCCACATTCGAGCTCCAAAAGGCACTCTAGTTCTCTAAATTGTTAGCAGCTTTTATAGCCAAAGATAAGTATCCATCACTTTTAATTTTCATCGTTGCATCTGTTTTGTCATTTAGCTGCAGCAGGTTGTATTACAATGATTAATGAGGAAATGGATACAAACATTTTTATTTCAAATAGCAGCTCTCAGACAAGATCTGGAAAACAGAACCAAGCCATATGATTGTAAAAAAAAAAAAAAAAAAAAAACACCAAACATACACACACATACACAAACCTAAACAAGTGGGCATTGTGCCACTATCTGTGAACACCCAAGAAATACAAGTATCTCTAGCACGGAAGAAAAAGGTACATTTTTCACATTTACTGGGTGATGGTTTGTTTGGGGTTTTTTGTTGGGGGAGTGTTTTGTTTTGTTTTACAATTAATTTGGTCCTTTTTATTTCACATAAATGTCCAGCTCAAGTGTGGCACATCAACAAATAGGTTCATTTATCTTTCAGAGAAAAGCCAAACACTGCATTTCTATTCAGAAAAGGCAGCATATATAAAATGCACTGCTAATAACGGAGGCCTTTAGAATGAAAAATAATAATTTTTATTGCTCTCTCTAGGACATTTGCTGTAAACATGGTTCATCTGTAATTATATTTGAAAAGAAGTATTATTTAGTATTATAGTTACCTACAAACCTAGAAGCCCAAAAAAATATTTTACAGTTCCTGCTGGATAGGGAAAAGAGTGTGAGTGCTTTTTGCAGAAAAGAGAAAAGTCTTTCAGATGAAACCCGCTTCAGAACAATCCTTCAATTCAGAAGATTTAATTTAATTTCTTTAATATTGGTATTATATTCACTTAGTTGTAAGATTTTTCTAGGAAAACAAGAAAATTTATAAAAATATAGTCACATGAAACAACTATTCATCTAATGAACAGAATGTGAAAAACACAGACGAAGACTATAATATTAGACTGAGATAAATAATCTAGCTGGAGACCTATTGGATTCTACACTTTCATGTCAAAGAAGCATTTGGCCTACCAATGTATTTTTGCCTACTCTGCCAGGCAGGGCTCAGGCTCTGCGGGAGAATACAGCCGTGGATCTCTGCAGGAAGAGAAGACCTTTTTTTTCCAAGTAAAATGTTCCCTAACTCTGCAAGGGAGGTTGGCAGTAGATCTCAAACTCTGGCCTGTCTTTTTAATACCCCTACAATAGCTCAGTTGGATTGAGACCAGCTGTTGGTGCATTACCATTTGTAAATGCTTAAAGCAACTACTCCTTGTTTTCTTGGCAACATGTACTGTGGAGGGAAAAAAAAAAAAAAAGCACTTTCATTCAGACATTAAGAATTGCTGGATGCCAGCTTTGGCTTACACAAGCTATTGTTTGCACAGCTCTCTTCAACAAGTTTTCACAAAAAAAAAAAAATCCTGTAGGGATAAATTGAGCCCCTCAAATTCTGATTTACACTGTCCACTCGGCCTTCATTGGAAACAAGATTCCTATTTTAATCCAACCGTTTCAGGTCACAGGTCTTTCTGGGTTTGAATTTCTGCAACACCCCCACAAAATCACCCAGATTGTCTTAGGAATGACAATTATAACTTCCTTACTCACAGTTTAAAAATAACAGTGATTTTTTTGCCTGCTAATAGAAGCATAAGAAAGAGATCTGAACTTTCATTACCATGTTCTAAATTCAGAGTTTCAGCATTGAAAGCTTGGGAAAAAAAGAAAACAAAATTACATTAGGATTATACTTCAGCATTTGGGAAAGACTGAGTGTCTCAAAATACCAGAAAGATCTTCTATTTGGTTGCCACGGTAAAAACAGCCTAGTCATAGTAGAGAACATACACCAACATTTTTTATTATTACTATTCAGATGAAAACAGCTCCAGTGACCTTTCATTGCCTCATCCTTTCCAACTACCCCTACTAGAGCTTGGTGTACTGGAAGTGTCTAAGCATGAATGCTAGCATCTCGGTGGTTGCAGCTGCTAGTACAATAGGATTAATTTGCCATCTACCAACTCTAATGCCCTTCTGTTTCATCTTCTTTCCCCACCAGGGGCAGTGGTGACAGCATCTGTTCCACTGTTATTTTAGTGGCGCCTTTCGTGCTGTTATAGTTAAGGGTCTGTCAGCATTTCCATTACACACACACGCGCGCACATTTCTTGAGGGAAGGAATAGCTCAAATCAGCCCCCGGAAAAAAAAAAGAATGAATGCATTGGAGCTGAAAATGATATGAGAGTCTTAGAAGAAAGCATTTATATATTTGATTTTATGGTATTATTTGAAAGAAAAAAATGGAAATACAAGAGGTTCCAAGTAACCTATTTTGCATTTATTAATGGAAAATAATGGTGAAAGTTGATTTGGATTGTTCTATGACCTTAGAGAAAGCAACCATGCCAAAAAGAAAACAGAGGGAAAAAAAAAACCACAGGTAATTTTTTCCTACCAAACACCTTATTTTATTGGTTTTAAGTAACTAATTTAGATGATAGGATATTACTTTAAAAGCATCCCAGACAAGATTTGATGAACAGGCCATTGATTGTGGGTGACCAACTCTAAATACATAACAGGAGCCCCAGATCTCTAAGTTGAGAGTGATAATGAGGAGAGGAACATGGTTTTCTGCAGGCAGTCAAGCATACCAAGAGGCAAAGAACATCTCTGCTACCAGAAGTGGTTTGGGAGCCTACAGGTGAGTGCTCTCAGCCCTGCTGGTACGTGTGGGATATAAAGAGTAACACTTGCTGCAGTCTGCAAGACACGGACTCATCCCACTGTGGCTTTGTGGGAGCTGTTGCCCATGACCACGTCTGACTCATGAGCATTGTTTTCTATCCACAAAAGTGGATAGAAAGAAAGCAAGTGCTGGGGCAATCAGAGAACAGGTTAGCTTATTTCAGCTCATTTCAGCAATGAAAACCTTCTGGAAGATGACAGGTATCAGGTTAACCAACACAAGGCTGCTTCACAGACCCCACAGGTGTTTTCTCTCCTAAAGCTATGCCAGCCTTTCCACATGAAATTATTGTGCATGTGCAGGTTTCCACCTAGTCAAGGGAACTTTGAACTAGCATAACTCATCTGAATTCTCAAAATAAACCCCCTCTTGCTCAGTATGCTTCACTGAGGAGAGAGGTATGACTTCTGCAACAGAAGGAAGGAATTACATTTTTCCAGAAATCTCTTCTTACAAAGAGAAATTCATAGACAATTTGGAGGGCCAGCACGGGATTTTCCTAGCACCAGAGTACTCACCATAGGATTGACATAATCTGTAATGCCAGATGTGAGCCTTCTACGGGTGAATTAGAATTTGCCTCCAGTCCTACCAACACACTACCATTTACAGCACTTCCTGTAAATCTCTTCAACATTCTGAAATAATAATGATGCATTTGTCGTCTTGAAACATACACAAACAAGAAGATTCAGAGGTAACTGGGGATTTTCAAACTCACAGCATACTAGGAAAAAAAAAAACAGTTAAGCAATAAGCTTGGAGGCAAGACTCTGAAGCCATGCAAATTTCTTTAGTCACATTGATGGTAAGCACAGTCCAGTCACTGTGATGGGAAACAGATTAATAACATGCTGTTTCTTTTTCAAGTTACATTATCAAATACCTAGGTGTCCTTTGTCACATCACTTAACTGCTCTGCATTTCAGCATCCTCATCTGTGAAATGGAATAGGTAATTAAACACTCATGAATGCTTTGGGACTCTTTGGTGGAAAGAATTATTATGGTGTCTTATTACTGTGAGACAACATGCAATTGTCTCAGGTCTCTGTAACAGCTGAGCCTAAACGGTAAAGGAAAAAAAAATCTAAAAGCTCAACTGAGATCTTCTGCCCTATCCTCTGCAAGATGCAGCTACTACTTCAGTCCATTTTCCATGCTGGGGAAATCGTTCTGAGGCTGATCACGCTTCAAGAATATTATCATGTTACAGTACTTTCAAAACTAGGCTGGGTTAGAAATGAGGAAAAGAAAAGAGAAAAGAAGAAACATATCTCCCAGAAATATTACATTCATGAACTGTAGGAATTATTTAAGAAATGACTGAAAAGAGGAAACTCAAAAGAAGAGCACAAAATATAAAGCCTTCCCCTCACACAAAAACCCACCCTAAAACCAGCAGAAACCGACCCCCCATAGTGCAGACAATTTCCCAAAAGCCCATGGCAATGAAAAACATTTTATGCCCCAAAACTTGCCAGCAGAGAGATCTAGGTGGCTACTGCCCACCTCACAGCACTGAAAAAGCAAGTGCCCAGTGGGTATCATTCTCCATTATCTCTCAAACCTTTGCCACCAGCGTACAGATAGAAGCGACAGAAAAATGAAAAGTGTGTATATTGTAAGCGTTGGTTAAACAACCCCACAGTAATTCTTATTTGCTGGAGGTTTTAGAGAGCAGATGTAGGATTGGCAGGGGCTGGGAGCTGGCTATATTGTTCTAGCACATTTAGAGCCAACACAGAAAGAACACGGAAAGCTGCATTTTTGTGTGTATGTGCGTGTGAGAGTGTGTGTGTGTACGTGCGTGTGTGTTTGCCTTTTGCCATCGACTCATCTAAGGTTTCTTGGATTCATACTGACACATAACAAAAAAAAGCACTATGTTGATTCTCTTCCAAAAGAAATATGACTTATATCAGCTGCTGCATGAGAGTCTCTCAATTGCCACTACTAAGCTGCCTATTTTGCAGTAGCAAGTGGCCATGTGCTGTAACACACTGATTGCCTGCTTTGGTGGTATCGGTTGCTAGAATAAGGGCAAACAAATGGGGAACCAAATATAAAAAGCAGCCAGCAGCACTGAAGAAGCATTACAGCTGCCAGGCAATAACTTAGATAGTTACAGCTGCCATCACCTAGTTCACGCAAGCTTTTTAATATCTTTTGGCAGCGCTTGGTGTCACAGCACAAAAGGAAAGTTGGCACTTCCTAGCATACTTTGTTTGACATAACTGTAGGCAGAACCCAGCTGATACCTTCATCAATGTGTATGTGTTTGCTCTTAAGGTACGTTTTAGCAGATCAAACATTGTTTTTCTCTTTTGGTTGCACACACCACTGTTAAATCATAGGTTGGGAACCACACCAGATAAATGGGAAAGGGCTCAGTAAGCTGGACCACACGGCCAGTCCCAGCAGCACCTCAGATAAGGAACACAAAAAAAATCCTAAAAAAAGAAAAATATAGTACGGCAGGAGGGGCTGTGGAGGGAGGTTTAAAAAAATAAATATACTGCTTTGCCAAA
Source organism: Calonectris borealis (assembly GCF_964195595.1). Classification (NCBI taxonomy): domain Eukaryota; kingdom Metazoa; phylum Chordata; class Aves; order Procellariiformes; family Procellariidae; genus Calonectris; species Calonectris borealis. The sequence goes on along the minus strand of NC_134314.1, from coordinate 103,835,432 downwards.
ATGTTCTCCCGCCTCGCCAGTAGCAGCAGCAGCCTCAGAGCCAGGCCAGATTCTCTTCTCCATTTACCGTACTTATAAAAAACCCACAAGCACAAACACATAGACCATCACATACACATAATTAAAGCATCGACATCCCTTACTGTGATTTACAATCCACACCACCAGAAGTACACAGGCGCTCCCAGGATTTCATCAATGTCTCATCTGGTGCTCTTGGCAAACCCAACCTCTTCCTTAGACAGAGCGCATGCTGCACCTCATTCTCTCAGAAATGGGGATGCAGAGCTCTTCCCCTTATGTGAACTAGGGAAGACGAGCACTAAATGTGTCAGCGCTGTGTGATTTGCTGCTGTGGGACCTCATTTTGCAGGAGATTAATAAAAGACTAGCCTGCAGCATTGACTCTTGAGACCGCTTTCTATCATCACGAGCCTTCTACGTGGCCCACGAATTTGGGTTATACTATTGTACAAGAAACTGGACAGCCTCTGCATAATGATATTATTTTACAGCTCTTAAAAGCAAATATACGGAGAGAGAAGGCTCTGCCCCCAGGAGCTTCCATTGGCTATGAACAAGCAAGCCCATAAACCTCTACCTGAAGTCAGCCCAGGGTTCTAATAAAGTATTGAGTTAGTTTATTTGTAATTCATCCCATAAAACAAATGCACTTATCTCTTAGGCCTCTGGCACTTCAATAGGTGTCAAAAAGCTACAGTTTTGAGACGAACAGATTTACAAGGTTTTTCAGGTGTAACACCACCAGGAAGAATAGCAATTAAACTGACAGGAAGAGACAGTAAATATCATTATTTTCATTTTAAAAATAGGAAATTCAGGCACATGGAGGTGAGATTGTGGCTCCAAGCCTGACCCAGACAATGGCAACAAGGCCAGGAACTGAATGTCGATCATCCTAGGTTAACATTCAACACCTCACCCCACAGGCCAATTGTACCACTGAACCACAGGGTAAAGTGGGCTCCCCTCCAGGGAGCAGAAATGGCTTCCTGACCCAACCTGCCTGCGGCTCCACGGGAGCTGAGGGCTTGAGCTGAACATGGTTGGCTGAATCCAACTCCAGAAGCACCAAAGAGACACTAGGGAAGTGCTTGCATATTTTCCTAATACACAGTATCTATAACTGACATTCTTTAGGTAGGTCAGATATTGACAAATAAAAATGTAAAGGCATGTCAAGATTCACATGAATCTGAATTATTTATTTGAAGCTGATCTAGGAGCAAACTTGTACAAGTGAAGTGACTGGGGCTACAAATGGATAAAATGCATATGTTGGGCCTAGATAAAAGGTGCCCCACAGGAAGGACAAGAATTTTTTGCTTTGGGACCCCAGGTGACCCTTTTGTGGTGGCAGAAAAGGAAAACTGAGCCACAAAACATGCATGTGTCCCCCCAGGATGGTCTAGGCTATGAATACATTTTGGAAGCTCCTAATATGCTGTATAAAGAAACAATCATTCATGTACACGCACACAAAAGGACAATCCCAGATTTACAGCCACCCACCAAGGTAGAACAGGTGGCTGTAATGTAGTAAAAATGTATTGCAAGAAACTTGTCATGAATTTTAAAAACAAAGACGCCTACAGACATAATAAAATTGATGTGACATTCAGCCAAAGCTAAAGCTTTCACCTATCTTAAAATGACAATGCAGGGGAATTCAAGGAAAGGGACTGTTCCCATCATCACTCACACAGCGAAGTGTTTCACTCAGTTTGTGCAAGTAATGTCATTGATCTCAATAATCAGTGGCATGGCTTACACCTGCCACACAGGTAGGAAATCAGGACCAAAGACACCCAACAAAATCAGCTTCAGACAACTGCTGTAGAAAAGAAATGCTTCAAGGTCCTGGCAAAGAAAGCCAAGTCCTTTCCTTCCTCTACCACAGGATGTGACATCTTCTTTTCCTTGATTATTTTAAACATTTCAGGGGAGCTAATTCCAACTGTTAGCCAAGAATTGCTTCCTCTTTCCTTCACTATGTTTTTAGTGGCAGCACACAAATTTGGAAATATTATAATCCAAGTCACTTTTCAATAGTATGGGCACAATAAACTGACAGACTCCTCTGCTAGCCCCAAAAACTAAAGAGGGAAAAGAAAGAAAATCTAGATTTAAACTTTGCAGGCAAGATATATCCATCTCTATTAAGATGTGGATCAACAAGTTAGCCAGCCTGACAGCAGTTTACCATATCTTTTAATTGGGAAAAAAAAAAAGCTCAGGTGCAGTGGGATAGAGAACATAAAGAAACTGGGATAAAGAATGAAACAAGGATAAATAGTCAATTATGATAAACTGGTTTCCTTGGTAACTATATTTATAACTGTAATGACGTTGCTATTCTTTTAGTAATGAACAGAAAGGTTTGATACAAAGTTATATAATTCAGGCATACAAACCAGCATCTGTTCCATTGCTAAAGCTGAATCCATGTCTTAATGGAAGATGACAAACCTCAAAAGATTTGTAAACGCTTTTAAACAGCTTCTAAATGTTTGTAAACTTCCTCCTAAGGACAGGTGAGCTCATAGTGCTGAATGTCTACCCTCCACATCTGTGCTTGGCTGTATGTAATTACCTCATAATCTTTGTGCCTGGAATAACACAGCTCGGAGAGACAGTGGGCATAGGAGCAACGGAGAGAAAGAGAAAAAAATCAAATGAGAAAATCTTGGAGACGATATTTGAGTTGTTGAGCACTAAACGCATGTGACCTTTACCAAATGCATGTGCACAGTTGCCATAATTGTACATTGCATCCTGACTGCTTCCAAAAATTATATTGGTAAACAGCCCCTTCTTTTTGAAAATTCACTTGAATTTCCGCTACTGACACCAGAAAATGAGGTCTACTGATACCCCTTTCTGCCATTTTAACTGTTTTGGGGAGTCCATTGAAATCCAGGTATAAATTACACTCCATCCTATAAAGGGTCCCCACAAGGAGTCACTTTAAAGAAGCAACTGGGGGCAGCACCTAAATGAAGGGTGTTGTCATGAATCTCTGATCCTGAGAGGATGCTATGTGCAGGATTTGGCTTCCTCTCTCCCCGTGTTCCCAGACTTTCCCCCAGTGAATGCCAGGATTTGGGGATGAAGGGGGGATGGAAGCCTCTGGGTTTCATCCAGGCTTGCCATCAGGATGCAGCTGGACAACACCCCTGGGTCCCACAGTTTAGACACATCTGCTAGCACCAGGGCTGGGCCCCAGCAGTGACAATCCCCGCAGGAGCTCAGGAGGGTGACAGAGCTGCTTCGGCATTGCTTCTCCACTCTCCTTCAGGCTGACATCCCCCCGACATCAGGCGCTTATCACATATTCCTACTCTGCAACACCCTTAATCAGGTTCTTGGGCAGTTGGTGTTATTGCTGCCCTCCATTCACATGAAAGAGGAATGGAAATGGAAACAGCAAAGCAAACCAAATCCTCCGGCAAAACATAGTCGACGCTCAGTTTGCATTTGGAAGGAAATAATCCTCCTGATGAGCTACACTCCGAGATGGGGGCTGCCTGTGTGTCTGAGTGTGTGAAATACAAGCCTTCCTTGCCTGATGGAGGCAGGCTTTTCACTTAGATGCTCAGTACTGATTAATGGAAGTACTACAGCTATAGCAATATAATGCTCACAAATTTTACCCTCTGCTGTCTCTTTAGCCATTGCCCCAAAGGCTTTCATGTTCCTAAAGCTCTCATTTAAAACATTTGTGAATCAGGATGTGTGGACAATGGAAGAAGCTGGTAGAGCCAGGGAGTGCAGATGTGAAATAATTTAATCAACAGCAATTTTTCCATTTACTTCAATGGGCTTTGGATCACCCGCCTCATGAGTGGAACATGTATTGAGGAGGAAGCAACCCGAGCCAGATAAAGAGCCAAGATACCAAAGTAACAGAGTTCCACCAAACAAGAGGGTCCACAGCAGCTGCAGCCTGAGATGTATGTTGTAAACACGGACCTACACTCAGTTAGCAGACTGGGAAAAGGATGCAAGGGAAAACTGAAAATAAGCAAGGATTTAGCCATTCAAAATGCCCCGAGGACAGTGCTACGAGTTACTACTAAGAAAATTTTTGTGGGAGGAAACGTGTTACATAAAGCACTAGTGATATTCAAAGAGCTTTGCAGAATTTATCTGAGGAGGAAATGAAGGCACAAGGAAACAAAGTGAAAACCTCAGAACACAGAATTTTTGGCCAAATGGGGGGGGGGGGGGGAGGGCGGGGAGGGAAGTCTGAAAGCTTTTTATTCCCTATATGGCATTAGTATCAAGCCATGGTGCTCACTGTAATAGTTATATCACACTGTGGTGCTGAGATCATTGTGTGCTAGTTGACAATGTTTGCCCTAATTGGTGCCATTAAGTAATAAAATAATAATTGTACCTCAGATCATTGGCACTTCAGAAATGGCCATTTCCAAGCACAAGCGGTGGTGCATCCCTGGTGCACAGTTAAGTGCTGAAATGGTTAACACCATATATTATATGTCAGTAATGAAAACTAGCACTCAAGCAAGGAAATTCAAAGCTAAGGCTGACACACCATCGTTAACGCAGTCCTTTGTGCTTAGCTACCACGGGAGTCTTGGAGCAGCACATGGTGTTGTACCCCACACAATATGTGCTACTACAATACCGCATTCACAACACAATGAATTGAGGTCAAGTGAGTGACCTTAAAAAGAGCTTTCTTTTAATTCTTTAAAGAAACACCCCATGATATGTTGGAGCCCATTAAACAAAGCTGCAAGAAGATACAGTAAACTTTAATTAGCAGTGAAGGCAATAACCTCACTTTATACTTCATAATTTCTCCCACCATGTTTTATTACATGGAACAGTCATTTTAGTACCTTTGTACCTAAGGCAGCATCCATGTGGTGTGGAAAGGGATGTGTTGTTGGATATTTATTGTAATGGGGCTTCATGTGGTTGAAGGTCAAAGTGTAGGACTTTCATTTGTACATCACTGCTCTACTATCTGCTCATGTCTCTGGGTAACCTGATGTTCAAACCTTTTGTAAGGCAATTGCTGAGGAGGTTGTTCTTATTGTTACGAGAACTTGGAGAAAGGATGCTGGGCCCTGGCTTCGGCACAAGCCTACTGTGTGACATAGGGTACTCCGCCAAAATTTTTCTGATCTCAGACGCTTCCTTTTTTAGGGGACTCAGGTGCAGCTCCTAGGGTCTGGTCTCAGAAAGTCTGGGAATCAGTAGCTCCTATTGGCTTCTCAGGACCACTCGGAACCAAGTTTGGAAAATCACAAATTTGTCTCTCCACAAGTTACCTGTAATTTTGAAATGTTGGCCTTTTACCTCTCTGCCCTTCAAAACATCCCACATCAAGTTGGAATGGTATTTACCTACCAGCTTGCAGACTGAAAGGGACACTGTTAACTTTTCTTTGTCCTTTTTATGCTAGATATTTATCTGATAATGGGGCATAATACCTGAACCCTTGGGTAGACAAGGACACTATCTGCATTTTACTGGTGGAACACTCCAATGCACAGATGTTCTGGACCAGACCCACAGCAGGGCTTGGGCAGCTATATCCAGCCTGCATGGAAAAGGTATAATCCTCAGAACACCCAGGAGTCTTTTGGCACATCAATTGATTGCATTACGTTTTCCCCAGTTTCTACAATTTTGTTTTCTGTGCATGCCTAGAAAATGCTGTCTTGAAAAGGCTCAGTCACTCGGTGATGATCAAGTACTTATGCCCCAGCAGGCATCCACACATCTCCATCTATCTCAGAACAGCCTGGTCTTACAGGTACCTTTGGAATATGTCTACTTGAAGGGGCTCCATACAAAACCGTCATTGCTCTCCATTTCCTATACACTACAACTATAGGAGAAAGGCATGGCTAGCAGTAATCTCAGCATATGATTTCTATTACCTGCTTCACAGTCTTTGCCACATAACCTTCCTTTCCCAAATGGGTTTGCTAACTATTGTGCTACAAAGTCAGGCTATTCTTAAATCCTACTTTTGCCCTCCTGATTCTCTCCCCCATCCGACCGGAGGCGGGGGCTGAGCGAGCGGCTGTGTGGTGTTTAACTGCTGGCTAGGGTTAAACCACGACAGATCTGAAACCAAACTTCGCAGTGCCATGGCTGAGACTTAAATACTGGATCAATCTTTCTTTTCTGAAGCTTGTTCCTTTTTCTTGTACACACGGTTGCAAATAAAATTTTGCTCATGAGAGTGGGAAGTGACTAACTCGTTCTTCTCTAAATATGTGTCTACTTTCTGCATTTGACGGACTAGTTAAGTCCACTTAACGCTTTCTCATTATATAACTACTTTTCCCAGGTGCTTTTCACACAACAAGGAAAAGAAAACTACTTAAAGACAAGAGAAGTTGGCAACCGTAATACCCAAAAGTTACTGGGAGGCCTAGGAAGCAGGTCTAGGAACTGAACCTGGTTTATTCACTTGTTTATACTGACCAGATTTCAAGCTGATGGTGCCATTTGGCATTCATTTCTGGTTTTAAGAAAATAAAGATTCCACTTAAGTACAAATGTCAATATTACTTCTACTTCTTCAAAACATACAGGTTTGGTGTATCCTGAAGTAAAAGGGCTCCCCATTCTCCTACGTCTGTCTGAAAACAGCAACATATGAAGTATCAACGTCAAATAACATACCATAAAGCCTGATTCCCTTCCCCCACCCTTATGCTGTTTAATAGCTTATTCCAGGAGAATATCCCACAAAGAGACTCATTTGCTGAGAGGGACTAAAAACCTCAAAGACAGACAGCTACTTACCACCCCTCATCTGAATTTGCTGATGTTTTGCCCCTTGTGGAAGAGAAGAATTAGCCCTGTCCAGGTTCATAGCAATTGGGTACAACACCTCTTGTGGATCTGAGCCTACCTTCACAGTCCCTTAGGAGTTTAGAAGAACACAGCCCTCATGAAATAACAGCAGATGGATATACCTGTGCACTCCATGCCATCCAAGATCATCTTTCCCAATAGCTGTATCTACACCATCTGAAGCCAGACTTTTCAGAGCTCAAGCATGGACAGGTGGTTCTACAGACCCATGTCAGGAGCTTCAGCCAGCTGGTAGGCACACACATGCACAGCCTGCAGAATATCCAGAGATATGATGTGGGTGGCTGGGAGCAGGACACAGAGGTTACTGGGTTTATAGCCACTCTGAAGACTGTTTGCTCTTAGCAGGGCTGACATAATCACCGGATCCACTCAGGTCTGCCCTGGTACAGAAGCTTAAATGATACCTTGCAATTTCAGGTATCTGCATGAGTTCAAAATAACCTGTTTAGGACAATATTGTGATGTGTAAGAAAAGCAGAAAGGCACTTTTAAAAATGTGCCGTCCATCACTCCAGTTGGTGTTACTTAGCACGAATACAGTAACATACCACAAACTGTAATATATTCCCACCAGTCCTGCACTGAAAAGGAGAATGCCTCCCAGAGCACTATGATTAATTAAACGAAAGGCACAGTCAGCATTATAAGAGGGGAGCCTTGAGGTTAGAGAAGAAAACAAGAAATGTAACCTGTAGATACTAACTGTTTACATCTGTTACTTTGCTTTTAAACACTTGGAATTCCTCAAATCTTTCTGCTGGAAGTCATGCAAGGATTAAAAACAGTAAGAGAAGAGAAAATACAGAAATACGTATGATGCTCCTTTGACTTTTTTCATTCCTCCTGACAAAATATAGTAGAAACCCTCAGTAATAAGAATGGGTGAAATACTAAGTGTCTGTCTTTTCAGTTCAGGCAATGCTAGGGCTGCGGTGCTGTTTGCCTCCACCTGACAGAAACATTGTAAGCAGCACCTAGAATAAAATTGGAAGATTTATAAAATTTCTCTCAATACAGTCCTTCAAGAGGTGAGGCATCCTCACCTCCCTTTGACTTAGAAAAGCAGAACTCCTGAGCATCTGGAAGGCTACACACTGCAGCTAGCACATCAACAGCATGTAGACCTGCATTAACAGCAAGTGCAGAACACAGGTGCAGTATGCTCTCAGCAGCATGCCCTCAGTGAACGTTGGGCAGGATGCTCTGCTCCAGCACAGGCTTCTGAATTGCCTTTAAAAGTAGCTCTTGTTTAAGCATGTTACAGCAGCCTAGCTATACAGTGACAAACACACAGGTAATGGTCACAGCTTTACCGTAGAGGAAAGGGCAAAATCTAGACAACCCAACACAGACACAACAGGTGTGTTGATATGGCAGCAAATGAGAAAATTCCACAGAATTAACACAAGATGCATTAGCACTTCTTCCTTCATAGGTTTGGCAAAAGGGGGAGTAATGATTAATGGCAGTTTTATTTATCTGGTTTATTTTTCCCACTTTATGAAAGGCACCACAGTGACTCACTAGGTGCCAAGTGAGAGTCCTATTGCAAAAGTCTTTTCAAAACCTGTGTTGTGTGCCTAAATCTTTGTTGCAACACCAGCAGGCCAAGTACCCAGCCAGTACAGTTATCTCTCTGTCCAAAAATATCTGTAGAACTCTGCAAGAGTCCCAAATACACAAAACAAATTCCACTAGAACAGAATACCATCAATAACTCCCTTTCACACAACAACTTTATTCCTAGAAATTATTAAAATATACGCGTTTAGATTCATCATTGATGCAACACTACCAAATTTGGCTGTGGCAAATTTACATGAGGTGTGATTTTGGCCCTAGGACAGCATTCAAGAAAATTTCAATGCATTGAGGCTTAAATACAGCACGAGGAGAAACAACCAATCAGCTTCAGAAATTCCAGGGATGCCTTCATCTCTGTGTTTTCCCCGTGTTTTTATAGTATATTGTTGCATATGAGTTACAAATGTGTGAAAACATTAAAGTTGAGCCAACTACAAAACAAGCTAATATCTTGTGTTTTCTGAAAAATGCAAGCCTAATTAGAGTTTAGGTAATTAAAGCTTTCACAGTTATAAAAAATACAATACATTCATTTATGCAAATCTGCCACTGAGTGCGATTTCAGTAAAATACCATGTAATGCGCATAACGTCAGAATTTTGCGTACAATTGAAATGTCTGCAAAGCAAGTTCTCTTCCTAAATTTCAAGCACATGCACCGTAATTCTCTTGCATTATGGATTTAAAACTCAGATTGCTTTGTCTTCATTTAAAAATGATTAGCAGTTTACATCGGATTTATGTGCTGGCATAGCCTTTGTATCATTGAAAAACTACAAGCTGATTTACAAAAGCCCAGATACACTATGTGTATATCTATGTAACTATAAAGTAATATGTGATGGCAGGCATAACCAGCACACATAATTTATAATTAAGTGATTAGCAATATAAGCCACTATTATTAATTAATGTGTAATGCTTGGGGCTGTATAAACTACAAGCGTAAGGCAGTCTCTGCCTTGGAGTGGCAAAAGGCTAAAATGACAAGTGCCGTCTCCCAGTCCCACAGCTTCTGGCGAGCTGGGAGGAGAAAGAACCCAGCGGGAGTCCTGAAGCTGGCTCTGCATAGCCAGAGCTGCACAGCCAGAGCTGCACAGCCAGGCACAGGCCACTGCAGGCTGCCACAGCCACCGACACCTCTGAAATAACATCAATGGTGAAAGCTAAGACTCCTTTTCTCTGGTCAGAAAGCAATAGAGCAATACCAAATACATAAGGTTCTCCAGCCTCTATAACCCTGAGGCACAGACCCAACAAATCTTAATACAGAGCAAGGTAGGCCTAGTGTCTTTGCCCTTGCTCGTTTGGGAGCAAGTGGGGACAAGTCTCTTTGGGAGCTGCACGGATGACTTTTGCTCCGCTCCGTCACTCTGCAGAGTTGAGATCAGCTCTTGGGAGCACAAAACCTGTCTGTGCTTCCAAAGGGATCAAGCAGGATTCACAGGATACGAGGGCCCCCAACACCACAACAGCAAGTTCTCATGAAACAGCACCCAAGGCACATTTGGACAACAAAACAGGAGTGAGGAAGGTGGTTCAAAAACATTGCCCCAAAGGTGAGATGCCACAACCAGAGTAGTTAAATAATCAGGATATATAGGATCACAAGAGCAGCCACTAAATGTTTGAGGGAGAGGGGACTTTCCAGACTGCGCACATTTGAGTTTGATCATTTCTTTCCAACGTAGATTGAGATTTTAACAGAAGCAGCATGTAAAAGAGCTAGTTCTAGTTCATAGCACTCACAGTAATGCTCTGTCAGTAGTCACATTTCCTTGAATATGCAGAAGGACAAGAGCTATGAAGCTTCTTGCTATGAAACCAGTATACCCCCACCAATGGTTAACACCCAAGAAGAAATAAATATCCACTTCCAGATAAAGAGGGGTGGGGAGAGTTTTTAATACCTGCCTTATGAATAAGCCATGTAAAGTTTGCAGTAACTAAAACTGGGTTTAAAACTTTCTTGGGGTAATTAGGCTTTGAAAAACGGCTCTAACAGATATGCCATTAGTTTTGCTTCCTTCATGCTCAGCGGTCTAAATGGGAAAAAATCCAACCTGGAAGTGTCCTTCATTATTATTTACATAGAGCCTTACCTGCTCTTTTGTTGATAAATCGAAAAGCTGTATTTGCAGCAAAATAATGATAATATACAGCTGCATGGACAGATTATGAAAAGCAACGCAACCAGACAATTATTTACTGTGTTACTAGAAGACAGGTACTAACTTCCTTCACATCAACAAGTTCTAAAACTGTCACGCAGCTTTTAATTGCCATTAATAAGGTAGAGATAAAGCCCTCTGGGTCTTAATCCCATCATCATGGTGTTGCAAGTTAATGATACGTTAGCCAGTGCTTTATATCACTAGCTTACAGAAGGGTCAGAAGGAACATTTCATCCTAGGCCATCAAGGATGTATTCCATGGGTAACCTCTAACCTCTTGGGGCTGTCAATCAACGAGCAGTATGCATGAATACCATGTTTCTGGTAAATCTCCTTTCACACCTATGAATTTTGTCAGTTATCATCCATTATTAACAGTTCTTTCAGTTGCTACAACTAGACTCAGTTGTCAGATCTTTTCAGGATAGTGGAGGGTGATTTGCTATTGATCTTACCTCAGAGAATTAGTGATCTACTCATGGCTTTGGCTAGCTGATGGCACCGTGAAAGGTAGAAGATTGTTTGGCTTGCTGTGAAGGACCTCAGAAGATTACAAGAATACAAGAAATGTAAGAAACCTATAAAACATTAAAGGGGTTATCAAGGAAACACAGCTTCAGATCAATTTAGCTAAGAGATGAACTGGGATCATAAAAGTCAGGTCATGGAAAGTAGCTGGGACCCAGTAATGAGCAGGACCTCTGAGAGATATTGTCATACAGATAATAGAGATCTGCATCCAACCTACCACAAGATTCATTGGCACTTTGATCAGATCTATGTGTCCTGTATAGATAAGGGCAAACAAAAAAATCCAAAGGAAAGACCGTTTTCCCTAGCTTGCTATTGAAGTCTTTTTACAGAAAAATACTCTGGAGACCAGGGGCTCTATTAAATAGATTTACATAGGAAATAGGATTGGAAGAATCCTCCCAGGTCATCCCCTGCTATGTCTGACACATCATATCTCATTGATATCACAACATCACAATCTCATTGATAAATTTCTCAAGTTTTTTCTTGAAACCAGGTAGTTTTCTTGCCCCTGTGACTCCTGTCAGAAAGTTGCTCCAAAACTTCAAGTTATTAAAAATCTTCATCCCTTTCCAAAGAACATTTGTTCAGTTGGCTCCTATCAATTGTTCTTATGGCATTCAGTACACCCCTTATTTAATCAGTTCTCTCTCACCACTTACCCTGATGATATATTTATAGGGAGCAATATACCCCTACTCAGTTTTAGTTTTGCTAAACTAAAGACACGGTCTTTTATTCTCCATTTCCTATCTCAATTTAATAGCCCTTTTTCTGGACTCTGTCTTTTTCTGGATCTCCCCAGTGCCTTGTACAAAAGTAGTCAGGAATCCCACATGTTTCCTGGATATGCTTCCCCTGATGCAACATCCAGGGGAACATCTCAGGGAATATTTCCCTTCCCTGCTGTTGCAGAGCTCCAGCAGTTGTCAGTCATTATGAGATTCAGCAAAACACTTCTCTGTTACTTCCAGCTGATGAGCCTCCTGCTCAGAGCAAAAAAAACATCTGCATGACCTTGTGGTTTATTAGTACTTAATTTTATCCGTTTTCCATTTCTCCTGTTGTCAGGGTCAGTCCGTCTCTGAATTGTCAAGGCCTCTCAGCTTTCTGTCTCTTACAGACTTTGTATTTGCACACATTTTCTGCTGTGGCCACAAATAAAAATGTTCAGATAGGTCACAAGACTGATCATTAATAAACTCTGCTAATTACTGTTCTTGTCTTTTGACAGTTCTTTCAGCTCAGTTCTTAGCAATCCTTCTATAGCCATTTCTTTACAATTCTTGTGCCCTATGTTTTCCAGCCCAAATTATTTTCTTTCATGAAGCACTGCATTAAACACTTTACAGAAATCTTGATGAATTAGAGGTACTATATTTCTCTTGGTCACAAACTCAGAGAAAGATATCACAGCAATCTGACACAATTTCTCTTTGGTAGCCTATCTACTACTACAGTATGTGCTAATTAATCTTTCTTCCAACAGACCTATGCAAAATTCAGTGTCCATGTAATGACAACAAAGGTCAGCTCCCCCCCAGTCTCACTCTGCTAGAAATGAAGAGCTTAAAAAGTTTGTGGAATCACTTCAGTACAAAAACCATAAATATAAGACCTGGTCTGCCTTGAAACATGAGCCACGGTGTAAACTCATAACGCTAAGATCATTTATAGAGATGCAAAGGATTAGCCATCTCAAAATTATAACGCTATCTATCTAGAATCAAAATAATTTGAAAGGTCCCACCAACCTTTGACACGTTTTGAAGTTTATGGCAGGAAGCATCATTGGCTGCTGTTGTTGAGCTAAGAAAATATGGTTCAGTTGCATACAGCTACTTGCCCTGGAGTCTGCAATGATAGTATAGCAAAATTTGCTGTGTTGTCCTAAATCATCCTTAGCTTTGCCTCAGCATTTATACCTTAGTGTAGATATCTTAACGGAAATGGGACTTAGCAAGGAAAGAATTGCCTTCATTGTTTCTTTAGCATGGCAGGACATGCAAACCTGTAGAATTCCCAGGTGCCAGCCCAGCTCTAATTACGACCTTGTTCTGCAGGACAGTGACTTCAATATTACAAACATGCACGGAGCCCATGCTGCTGTGGGCCCTTTCAGACAGCTAGTCATAATGTCGATGGAAACATAATAACATGGACAACTGGCTGAAAATTACATTCCTTTGTGAACTCCACTGTCTCACTAGGTCAATTTAATTATTCAGAGAAGATTAGCAAAGAGAGAAAAGAGTACCATCGCTAGACCCCAAACCATGTGCCATGTCCCTCTTGCAGGAGAGAGGATGACTTTGTGACTAAAACAGAGCAGAGACACTTACAGTGGGACTCTGAATGTTCTTTATGACATTGGACAAGTCACTTGAGCTCTTTGTGCCTCAGTTTCCCCACCTGTAAAGTCTCCATCATGATAGCTCACAAAATCACAGACTCATTTTGAGGCCTTACCTATTAGAGCTTCTGAGACACTTTTAGGTCCTTAGGTGAGAGTTGCTAGAAACTATCATCAATTCAGCAAGTATGTTTGGAAGCAACAATTCTCTATTTCAGCTGAGTCAGTAGGGCTGCTCCTCATATAAAGCTCTTAGCTTAGAAGTTCTGATGGGGTTAGAGAGCCCGACTTTCAGTCTTGCTGAGATAGCATGAGGAAAGGATAGCAATGTGCGCAGCACATTAAATGTTGCCACACTCACTTGTCATTGGAAGCTGGTAGATTTAGGCGAACATGAAGATGATAGCAGACAGATATCCCAAACCCTGACAGAAATAAATGGTAAGAAATGTTTTAGCAAGGATCAGGCATTTGCCCATAGGCCCAACACTACGAAATGCAGGGCTCAGTTTCTACGAGAGCAATTCATCTAACCCTCAGTATTGATTCACTCAAAGCTGCCTAAACCGTCTAAACCATTATCTTTACAGTTATACAATTTCTTTATTAAGCTTCTCAGACCTGGGCTTGTATGAAATCCAAGGGCAGCCACTAAAAACTCCGCGTGTAGCTTGCAGACATCTTCAGTAGGTTTGACTGTCTTCCTGCTCGGTGTGCATAACTCCAGTTGTCCAGTCTTCTCTAGAGAAAGAGAACAAGAGGGAAGTTCATTGTTTCCACGACAATTTGCAAGAATATCCGAATTAAAAATGGAAGTTTTGTCATTTGCATGGCAAAGAGAGCAGGGAAAGAGAGGAAGTATTGTTAGGTATTGGTAATGTAAAAACATAAGTATGCTGTTATTTATGTAATTAGTTATTGCTTTCATTATGGGTGCAGTCTTAATGGTTATAGTATTTATGTATAATTACCTTAATATTCACTGAAATTTCCAAGTAGCTCCCTAATTAACTGTCTCAAATATATAATTACATTGCATCTTTACGCAAGACTTGCCTAATTAATGTAGTTACACCACTTCTTTGTGAATGTGCATTATTAAATGCTCTTCGCATCATTCTTCTGACTTCTTGTAATTCACGCTTTACAAAAATTAAGACCCTGAATTAGAAACCTTCATAAGCAACCAGCTCCAAAAGCAAGCGCCAGATGATCTTTTCTTAACAAAAAACAAATCTTACTAAGCCTCATTACCACTCCCTTTAACAAAAGCTTTCCATCTGGATCCGAAAGAAATCCCAGGTACCATTGTCTTTTAAGAGGGCATAGAAAATATGTTATACATTTAAAGGGAAGACGACTTTGCTGCCATCAAGGGTCCAATCTCCTGGACTTCCTGACTCATCTGCCAAGTCAGATGGCAGATCTGGCAAAGGAATCAGGTGACTGCATGATAGCACCCCAATCACTTGAAAGTGTCAGGTGGCATTTTCAAAATGCAAAAGTAACAAAGGATTTAGGAAGACTCTCACTGGTGAGACTATCCTCCAAAATCATGTGGGCCATGGTTTTAAATCAAGAGCTTTGAAACCCTTTTTGCTAAGGGTTCCACCTCTACACTTGCCACACTACCTGCCACTCTGAAGTGCCTTGCATGTCATGAGTTACCAGTGTATCACAACATGGAAGCTCTTGCTCTAGCGTGCAGTTCCTAGCTCCATTGACAAAGGACTGAATGCCACCATCGGTCAGCAACATGTGTGAAGGGAAAGTTTCAGCTCTGGAGAATTTAACTGCATTTATAGACTGAATTCCTCTGATCTTCAGCATCCTGGACTGCTCAGGTAGTGACCTGAGAAGAACAGGAGTAAGAAGAAATTCTGGGATCCTGTCTTGTGGCAAAATTTTTCTCAGGGGTCATTTATGCCCATCTTCACCTGCCGGTGAGGACATTACAAAGCTATTGAAGTGGCAGAGAGGTTAGGCCAGAGGCAGTTTCTCAAAATAGGAGGAGGTGCACTGAAAAGTAGCAGAGTTAAGGAAAACTCAGCAGAGCTCTTACATAACACAACTAGATCTGAATTCACTGAAAGGTAAGGACAAGATTTATCAGACTGCAGCCAGGCCAGATGCCAACGAGGAATTTGATTCTGCTAGTTTCATAGGTCAAACTTCCCCTACATTGGACCCACTCAGCGAATCCTGTTGGCCATATGGGCATGACAAGCCTAGTAAGTGCATTCCAGCAGCACTGAACTCACCCTTTACATGTGGTCAGCTTGTTCAAAGGCAGTATGTTTTTCACACCCTGGATATTTGTGAAACAGTTGGGTATGCACCACATTTTCTGAGGATTTATGAACTGGTTAAAATGGTTAACCCAACAGTTAGGATTTGGAGAAAATCTTGCCAAGTGTATTTGTAGACTCTACAACCGTTTTGGCTAGTAACACCCATCCATAAGGCAAGTGAAGTGAGGAAGAAACATGCTCCAAGAACATTTTCTTAGGAGACATTGACTTGGAGAACTGAGGTGAAGGCTACTGACAGAGCTATGATAAAGATAGTTACTCTCTGTTCCACATAGCCTGGTTTTTACATTACTTATCCATTTCCAATATGAAATTTTGCTTGACACTTATGCATGGCAACTAAATCTCAGAGGTAAATGGACAACACCTCTGGAGCTTAGGACCCAAGTTTATCTGTATTTACCATTGCAAAGTTTTCAGCAGCCAGCTATCAAAGACAGGCAATACAGCCATGTAAAACTAAGGAGATCATCCCATTTCAGCTCTCACAGGAATCACCACATACTAGTACAAAGGTATATTAAATATAAACTATGCCATACAAGAAAAGAACCTAACCCTGATAATTCTGCATGGATATAGATAGAATCACTTTGGTAAGCAAAGAGTTGGCATGGCTGAGCTTTACAATGCAGGCTGACATTTTCAAGTGTAGAAATGTGCAGTTAGGCACCTAAATAAATAGCCTGACTTTCAGAAGTGCCGAATATCAGGAAGATAGAATAAGAGCCACTGCATGCATCTTCAAATATCCTGCCCTACGTCCATATATTTTGGTCATCATGTTTTTCCATAGAAGCCCATAGTCCTAAATACCTATTATCAAACAAATCTGTGCTTAAACAGATTCAAGCACTGAACAAATATAAAATCCGTCATTGCTAGGAAATCATTGCTATTTTAAAAGAGCCACTTGCTTTTTGAAATAACAGATACCAACTCATATACTGAATGCATACACTAATTAAGCACTTTGTACTGCAGTGTTTTAGGTAGATGTTTAACGTATCAGTTGAACATGTTTCAGCCAACGTGTGACATGTGCGTGGAAAATACACTATCATGGGGGGTTTTTCCACTTGCATTTTTTTTCAATTTTGTAGTACACAAAGAGTTACTGAAATAGCTGGTCATACATCTGGGAGACAAAAAACACACACAGGAAAATACAGCAGAAGGGGAAGATTCATGAAAACAGGAAACATTAAGAGGAGAGTGAAAATATGTCAAAACAAAGAAGGTAATAGACTGTCAGGACAAACGAGTTCACCAATCGGCAGAAGTTCCTCAAGAGCCTTCAGAGACCAGCAAGGTGACGTATGCCACTCCTGACACAAAAGGACAGCAACCTTTTTAACCTCCATTTTGCACACACAAGTAGTATGGTGGTCTGCCCATAGACATGCTAGTTCCAGACAGAATGACTATCTCAATTTTCCAAGCCTACGTCTTACTCTGATAGGAAACACCAGCATTTAAACACTGCTAATAGCAAATGCAGATGCTTATGGGCACAGTTGCCCAGCGTAGGTGCTTAGACCTCGTTAAAGCATCATTCGCAAACATGCACATTGCAGAGGACTTTTTGCTCTAACTCTATCCATAGCCTTTTCACCAATGTCTGCACAAATAGCCTTTTATTTGCCCAAAGCTTTGCCAGTGCTCCTGTATTTCCAGGCAGACAAGAGTATTCATTTGCATCCTTCACCTTCCCTCGTGTTTCCATTCATTAGTAACTCACTCAGATGCTATTGATAATATTCTGTGCATTGGGATAGTTTCACAACAGAATAAAAAATGGTAAATACCCAAAGTGAGCAGCCCTCAGACTGAGCACTGTTCACCCAAGCTGCTCAGGCAGTGTTTCAGTGACAAATACAAGTGTAGAAATCAGGACATGGTGCAACATGAGGAGCTGTGAAAGCAAAGGCCGTTCTGCAAGAGATTACACAGACTTTAAAGCCTGTCAAAGCAAAGCTCCTCCACCTTTCTGAGGGGACCCTCAGATAGAGGGAGCCTTTGTAAGACATCATCAGCTCTTGAATCTTTATAACTTTAGATGGAAAAGCAGCCAGGTATCATCTGTACAAAGACAAGTTCCTTGTGTGGATTTTCTCAGTCTTCTTATCACAAAACAATCTAGGAGGATTTCGACTGAGGAGATGAGGTATCGCAATGCTTTGTAACAAACCAAACCCCAGCCTGTGAGAAATGAAGGATGTGAGGGCAATTTAAAAAAAAAAAGCCAACAAAAAAACCACCAGTTCAGTGTAGCCTCACCCATTGGCTTTCTTTGTCACTTGCAGCAGATATGTAGTCTCTCCCCATTTCACGGTGAATATTTCCCTCAGACACAAAGAGCATTTAGATGCGTAACTCCTGTTGACTTTCAAAAGAGAGGTAAGCGCTTAAATGCATTTGTGCCTTCAAAAATCTCCCCCTAGTGACACAGTAGTAAAACTAAGTCTCCAAGACTTGCAATAAAATGCATTCACCAGTGCCTTGTGAAACACGCCAAATAAAAATCACACTTTTTCATGGGAATGAAAGCAGCACACAGAGCAGGGCGTTACTTTTGCTTTTCCAGCAGGCCCAGCCCTCCTCTGTCTTCACTGACAGGAAGGGGGAGGTGCTCCTGGTACAGGATTTGTCCCCCCCAGGGCAAGGGGAGTCATCGGATGGGCCCTGCTGCTCCCCGGGGTCATGATGCTCCTTCTCCTCTCGCCCAGGGAGAGGAGCAGGGAAACCTTGGGACCAAAGCCACAGCGGGCCGTGGGCAGCAAGGAGGACAAAACGGCCACTGGAGGCTGCACAACAGGGGTTCTGGCCAAAACCTTCCCATCAGCTTCAGTCCCAGCAGTAAAGTTGCCATCTGAAGGGCACACCCTTCATGAACCTGTATCAACATGTGGCCTCTAAAAAGACTACAGGAGGTATCTCAGGCTCCTTGGGATGGCTGCTCCCAAGGGGCAATGCAAACAGTCGTTAGACATCAGCCTCAGCAAGAGGTGGGTTTCCAGCATGTCTCCTTGTCTCACAAGTCTCCAAGAAGATATGACATTCGGGGGTTTGCAGCTCTGATGCTGGAAATTGTGAGTTTGAGCTCTCTCTCCAGCATTGCAACTGCACTGCCATACCCATGTGTGTTTCGTTTTACTTTGAAAAAATGTTAACACCTTTTCAAACTCCAATTTTGGTTTCAAAGGCACCCAAAAGCCTGCGCTGTGCACACAAGACCTAAACATGATTGCAGAGTAAAGCAGCATTCCTGGGCATCTGCCAGGCTGCAACAGATGTTGGGCCAAAAGAGAAATGAATACAGATCCTAAGAGTTCATTGTAATCCCGGACCGGACCACATCGTATTGCATAAAGACCTGCCCCTCTCTGATCACAGATCCGCACAATAATCGGCCAGACAAGGAACACCCCAACTCCCCCAGCTGAAAGACCTATAGCAGCTGCCAAGGCTCTCCTATAAATACATACACAGCAACACGTACTTCAGACCCAGCGATCAGAAAGTATGCGTGACCCTCGGGGGCTCCAGCCCCCGTATGTGAGCAGTACTGTGGAGCAGCACTGTGCTCAGCTGGACACCCAGAAAGCGAATCCCTAACCACACATCTCATTTTTTAAAAAGTTAATGCTAAGCATTACCTGAAAGAGGCAGCTCTTCTACAAAGCGTTGATCATTCGCAACAACAAATTTAGGAAACATCGAGGGGTTTTGCGGGGAAAAAAAAAAAAAAGCCACTTAATTACATACAGTGCTGCATGACTTCACAGAGCAAAGCTTTTCTTTAAGATCTTAAGACCACCCACAAGCATAACACATGGCCTGGAACCTGAAGAGAATATCTGAACAGGGGTCTCAGCATAAGGATGGGAGGCGGGCAGTTTGGCTTGGGCATATGCAAATGTTTGTTTCTATGGGATCAAATAAAAATTAACTATTTGTTGTGTCTGGTTATCATTTGTCGGAGCTGGGGGTTGCTTGATAAAACAGGGAGAAATAAACCTTTAAAACCTGTGAGAATTATTTGTCTGTGCAAGGCTTTAGTCACAGTTTTTGATGTTTTATGTATGGATGTTGTGCAGGAATAGGACAACAAGGGCTTTGTTCAACTTGATCATCTCATCAAACAAGGCTAAAAGAATAAAAGTTGGGATGCAAGACTAAATGGATATGATCTGAATGCATATTTGTGTTACATCTAATACAACTAGCATCATAAATGAACAAGATCAAATAAATGGTAAAACCTGACAAAGAGAAGAATAGATGGTGTGTGGAGCCATCTGTTTTGGAGGACACCCAAATCTGTCTGAATCAGGAAGGCCAAACTACCAGCTATTCTAAGATCCTCCATTCCAAGAGTGGCCTAATACGCAACTACACAATCAGCTTCTCTCACCATCACTTTGGCTGCAACTTTTTTGTGCAATTAAGTAATTTATTCCTTTCTTCATCCTCCTGATTCTAATGAATCCAAGCCACAAACAAGCCCCAGTTGCTCCTATTCAAGGAGTCTGATTGCATCTGGCAGTAATTGCTGAAAATCCTGAAGAGGAAACAGGGAAGGAAAGCATATTGTTTGTGGGGGTAATAGGTGAAGACCTGCCTCTCTTGACCTATAATACATTAGTGTCAGTGAACATTTGGCAGCCTTCAGATGATTAGCAATGAAGATGAATCAAGCAAAAAAAGAGGTAGAAATCTGCCTCATCTGAATCGCCAGAACTGCATAAATTTGCATGTTGATTAGCTGTTCTTTTGTCTGTGTTCCTAATTATTATGACACATTATGTCTTCATCATGCAAGATTCTGATCTGTCTTGTTCAAAATGCATGTAGAAAAAAGTACTGTTTATTGATTCAACATGTAACTTTAATTTTTATGTTTGCTTTAATTAAATACATATTTGATTGCCTTTGACTGGTGTCTCAGATTTTTTTAACTCTTATTTACTTCATTCTGTTGACAAACAAACAGGTAACCTTTCTTTATTCTCAGATCACTTGCTGATTAAAATCCTCCCCACCCCCATCCTCGTCTTCACTCACAACAACCTTTGCTTCCTTGTTAGAGCAAAGATTACCAAAAAAAAAAAGTCCTTAGGTAACAAATGAGTGATGAAGCGTGGTATCTATCTACAGCACTGAGCAGGATTGCAAGGACCTTAACGATGTTAACAATAGCAAAGAAGTGCATGTACTACAGGGTCAAGGTAATTTTCTTATACCATAGATTCATTAGCAATAAGACCAGTAAAGCACCTGGATACGCAGACCTTCTGATTCGCAGGATTAGTTACAATGGGCCAGATCCTGCCCACACATTTTTCCATTGACTTTCACAGTAGCAAGTTTAAACTCCAAAGTTCCTGACGCCCCACTCTCCCATTGACTCTCTCCCACCTGGTGCCAACAATCAGGACATTTTATCTGTTTCTGGGAACTGGGAAACTTAAAATTGACATTTCTTCCTACAAGATTTGCTCGAGTGGCTATAAGCAGCCAAATAAAATCAAAGCCAAATCAAAAAATAACATGTAATCATTTGTTGCTTTGACCTAAAACAAGTTTCCAGAAGGTTTTCTTTGTAAAAAAAAAAAAAAGCTTTAGCAAAAAAAAACCTTGGCAAATTATGATACCATTTCAGCAAAACATTTTATTCACTCCAAAACAACATAGTTTAATTTATATTTTATCTCTTTCACTTCATTTTTTTAAATAAAATGGAAGTAATTTTGAAGATTAGACGATATTTTAAGTTGAGAAATTAAAGTATTTCATTGTAGAACATGTTGGAATGTTTAGAAATGCTGAAATGAAGCAGGTTTTTTTGGCATTCTTTTACCTTTTTCCCCAAATTGAAACAATTCACTAAAAGCAGCACAAATTCATGACTCATTTTGTTTAACAGAAAACTGCATATTTTAACCAAGAACTCAGTTTCAGATTAAATATTTGACCCTCTCCTCTGCCTGCTAATATTAGTTTACCTTCATTACACATATGCTTATTATGAACTCTGACCTGTTTGTAGTGGGGCAAACAATACTTCGCTGAAATTCTTGTTTGTTAAATAAAAATAAACACAGTCAGTGTTGTAATTTGGAAAACTAAATAGCTCACAGAACTTTGCAAATAATTCTTCAGATTGTGGGTCAAATATGAGGATCATCAACTTTTACTGTCTTCCTCTAAGCATAAAAATTAGGTTTGTGGTTTTTTTTCTAAAATCTACTCCTTTGAGAAAAGTGGTGAACAGCCTATCAAATTTTCTCTAATGGCAATAGGAACATGCCAGTCAGTGTACAGATATTAATCAAAACTGTGCTGATAAAGATGCCTGAGGGTGAAAAAACCTGTATATTCAAGCAATTGATTTAGCTGTTATTTTCTTACCATTGTAGCCTTGCCAAATCAAATGAGATTTGAAACAACAATGCCTGCCGTTTTTCACAGTTAATGGCACATGATTGGCTGCAAGTGTAATCAGTTGCTTGGTACCCACTAATCATCTTGAAACACAGGTAAATGTAAATCTGTATTTGTAAGAATATAAACACGTAATTAACATGTAGCTACAGAAAAACTACTGGAACATAAAGACTTAAAGGCTTTAATATAAACCCACAAGGCATGAAGGAAAAAGTTGTTGCATATTCAGGCTATTCATGTTTATTTTCCTTCAGTACCAAGAGCATTTGGTCCCAACCTAGCGGTAAATAGTAACCACCACCCTGGACCTCCATTACAGTATTGACATCCAGAAGTAACCAAGGAGCCAAAAGAAATCTCACATATGGACATAAAGAATCATAGGGAGCTAAATCGAGGCAGCTAATAGACTTTTTCTTTTCTGTAATTACTCCTTTCCAAGGCACTTCAGCATACACTGTTCTGCACAGAGGCACTGGGCTCTGTGCTCACCTGGCCTCTGCAGCAGCCGAGCGCAGCCGGAGTCGGCTAAGTGTGCTGCAAGTCGGGGCAAAGTGCAATGGACAAACGGGTCCCGCTGGTGTGGGTGATGCGGTGCAAGCCAGCACTCCTCGCCTCTGCCCTGCAGCACTGGCCTGAGGACAGGGCGCTCACACAGTTACCAGGACCACCCTGGGGCCAGGATCATCGCTGTGCACTGCCATCATCAGTATCAGTACATACATCTACTGCGAGTATCATAGCGGACACCTGGTTCTCATTCATCGCAGGAGAGGTCATACTGATGGATGCAATGCTGTCCCCTCCCGTGGTCCTCCTCTACAACTTGATTAACAGGAGGGACCTGGCACTTCCTCATAAGTGGAACTCAACTCAGCTTCATTACGGGATCCAAAGACCAAATAGTTATATCTTCTGTAAATGCTTTCCATTCCCTCCTCCCCACCCTGTGAAAAAGCAAAGACATTCTTTTACATCTGACCAAATTTATCTTCATCTTAAAATCCTAGAAAGTGTTCTCACCCAGCTGATCAGAGGACCAGGCGTTTACCAAGGTGTTGACAGGACAGGACTTCTGGCTGCAGCGGCTGCACCTCAGAACTCCCTCTCTTTCAGTACCTGTTTGTCCTGGATTTAACCTGGCAACATTGCCTGGCTTCCTCACGCTGCCATCTGTCCAGGATTGCTCCAGAGCCCAACCCAGGAGCCTGAAGTCTTGAAAGAGGGGAGCTAGAGGGACACCAACCGAGAATTACCAACATGTTGGGAATTGACTGTCGCCCAGCCTTGAGGAAATCCACCCTGCAGACATGAGTTCTTCCTAACTAACACCCAACAGGCTTCCCAGCTCCCAAGAAAGCTGCTACAGCTGCTAGCCAAAGGGCAGCTTGGACTAAACCTGCTAGAATTGAATCTTTTAGACCTGGCACGGTCTGGATTCAAGCCAGGAAGTGGAACTGGAGCTATTCGAGTGGCATTGATGGATGATGCCCTCCTGTCAGTGGTGAGAGGGCAGACATCGATCCTCATCCTCCTTGACTTCAGCATTAACCATGAGATATTGCTGTCTTGCCTGACGGGTGGCAGAAGTCCAGGGTAATGTACTAAAATTATTTTGAGTCATTCCTGCTGGGACGCATCCTGTGACTTGGGAAAAAACATTATCTCCAGCAGTACACTCCTCTCTCCTGTGGACTCCTGATCTGTATTCTTTGCGGTGCTTCCCTGTGTCTACACAGAGCCACTAGGTGATATGGCATGGACTGAATTGCCAGAAACAGGCAGATGAAATACAGTTATACCTAAATTTCTGCATGTATATACACACACTGCTACCGCCAACATGGCAGTGGAAGAAAAGCAGCTGGTTAAATCCAAGTAAAACAGAGGTAAGACAGATGGGAGACAGGAAAGCATCTTTAGGAGCTTGTCACTTGAGTGCACTGTGCCTGGCATGAGGGTGCGTTTTCACAATTGGTGTGTTTATTTCATAATTTAGGAGTGCTCTTGGATTTACTACTAATGCTAAGTTTTCCCATAGCAGCCTTTGCAAGTAACACTTCTATTCTCTTCCATTGGCTAGGAGGCTCTCTGCCACCCTGGCAGGTGATGACCTTGTCTCCGTTATTCATGGCTGTGTCACTTCTCAGCTGGACTATAGTCATTTGAAATATGCAAGCACGCAGCATTCATGCTTAGAAAACTTCATTTACTGCTGCAATGCATCTCTTCAGTGACAAAGGCATATCAAACCTGGCATTGGGCCTGGCACCAGCTTCCCATGGAATTCCTAATTGAGTTCATGGTCTTCGTTCTTATCATCCTCATCACATCTAACACTTTGTATAAAGCTGCAGCGAAGGAAAAGTTTGACAGATTCGCTCCACTAGCCCTATGAGCTCTCTGCAGAGAGAATTATACACATCTGTCCAGAGCCCTCAGCCTGTGGATTGAACATCTTCAGGGAATGCAGACCTTCGCCAAACTTCCCCTCCATCATAAGGCATATTTCTCTGACTCGCATAAATAATAACATCAGAGACACAAAACAAGATGCTCCATTACATCCACTTCTCCCTTGGCAGGAAGGTGGGAGAGGGAATCGATGCGTGACTGATGCACGGGTCCAAGGCTTGTCATAGGGTGCAGGGAGCTGGCTGTTTTGGGGATGAGCCACGTGAGCTCACTCCCTACCAGCTCACTACTGACCTCAGCCACCAACGACCCTTTTCTAGGCCACTCTCCCTGTAAAAATCTCCTTGTTTTGCTGCATTATCCCATCAGAAGGCTCTGACAAACAGTGCAGGGTTCCTTCCTGCAGGACTTTGTCCTCAATGCCTGTTCCCCATGACAGACCCTCACTCTGCAGGTAGCACCAGTCCCACCAGCAGAGCCAAAGCCTGGTCAGCGTCGTACGGTTGGCTTGGCATGGCCCTGGCAACAGCTGCGCTCTGCCTCCCGGGGCAAGGTGGCTATCTAGGGGGAGCCGACATGCAGGGCACGCACTTGGGTCAGCAGTCCATGTCGGACCTGTCATGCCAGGGAGTTAACCTGGATCTGACCAGAAAGAAACCAAATTTGTCTCACTCAGATACTAAAGTGCATTCACTGTCTCTATTTTTATTTTATATATTGTCCCTGTTCAAATAAGGAATTTTCATTAATTCTATACCTTGCCAGTCCTCAGCATGGATATTACAATTGTTTAAACTGAAAGTTTTTACATTCTTCTCAGCATAGTAAACATGGTTTTAAAGGATGTTGGCAGGTCATTTGGCCTTTAAAATCACATGTTCTTCTCTGGAGTATGAACCTTAATCCAAATTAGACTATTTTAAATTGATTTTTCAAGTGCTGCAGTATTTTTAAAGCATTATTGTAAATCCCATCTTCAAATAGTGAGCTATCTCTAAGTCCTGCAATCTGAAAAGATCACAGCAGACAATGGTAAGATGGTAGGTCATGCTACCAGGAAGCACAAGGAAATTATTTACCGTATCAAAACTAGGAAATATAATGAAGATCTGCATAAGGGATGAAAGCACTTTGCTTAAGAGCAGTGTTTGCTGAAATTCACACTGATTAAGTTATTGTGGCAGGAGTCACTTATTAGAGGCTTCCTTATCCATAGCTAACTTACGAGTCACTCATAATGCGGCTATTCCTAAATATGTCTATATCTGGGGAATTGAGTGTTATATTGTACCTAATTTTTTGCTGTAAGTACTCTTCATCTTCAGGAAAGATTGATGCTTGTTCCATACTCAGATTTCTACCAATATAATGGTTGGTCAGAGGTATTTAATTTTCCAGTGTATTCAATTAGTACAATTCCTAATGTACACCAGAATAAAAGTATTTCTACAGTATGGCTCTACTTGCCTTGATTCTGTACTTACAGTAAGAAATCACTAACATAAAGCATCTTTCTATCAGCTGAATTACACCCACACAATGGAGGTTGTGTTAATTTAATCAGGCCTGCGTGGTCTAAGACAGATTAAGCAAAGCTTGCTTAAAGTGACTGCAGCTACCTGCTTATGATCTTCCTTGGGGAGAGGGATCCCCAAAGCCACCACCAGCACCCGTGGCACAGGTCTCTGCTGTGAAAACCAAAGAAGAAGCAGATACTCTTTGAACAGATCCAGCAAAAGTAGTTGGCAGAGAAGCTAAAAGTCACAACAGGTTGTGTTTGACCATGAATGTTTTTCCAACCCTAACAGCCTTTCTAAGATTTCAGTGAACTGGTTTTTTTAAAAGTTCCAGTTAGCTGGAGCATTTTCAAGTATTTTTGTTAGTGTGACTTGCTGAAATTTCAAAATCAAATGAGAGGAAAAAAAGGACTTTTCCTCGCAAAGGTGACGAGACTCATGTTGAAACTTTTGAAAGCAGGAGTTGGCCATAAAGTTTGCCAAATATGATCTACCCATTCAAAAGAAGAAAGTGCGGGGTCTGGGGTAAATGGCGTTTCCTCACCTTCCCATATTCCTGCATAAGGGCCTTACCTGGCTTTATCCCGCTGTCAGTCTGTCGAAATCACACCACCTCCCACTCCTCTCTTTTCCCAGAGCCTGGAACAGATCAGAGAATATGTGGCTGCTTTATTCTCGCTATAACCATTATTACTTTGTTCCCAAGGCAAGGAGAGACCTCCGAAAACACCTGGCATAGGCCATGCCCTGCCGCCCCCGGCCCTGAGGCGGCCGGAGGGGCCCTCACCTCCTCCAGGGGCCGTGGCCCCCACGGGCTGGAGACAAGCTGGGGGGGTTCACCCGCACCCACCCTCCTTTTCTGAAGTTTTGGGAGGAAAGGGAAAAACACAAACCTGAAATTACCTCAGGAGCCGACAAGCATAAATGCCACAGGGAGCTGTGTGGACGTCGGCCATTGTGGCTTTAAACATGGACTCTGGCAGAGAGCAGCTGACACGCTCTGAGGGACAGAGGGACAGAGTTACAGACAGAAATATATACCGGTAAGTGGTTGGCAAATTCCTTGAAAGCGGAGGATTTTGGGGGCACTTCAGCTCTTCTCCTCTCGTGGGTCCCTGGCGGGAGGGTTACCTCAGCAGGCCGCAGCTGTGCCCCCTGGGCAGGAGGGAGACGCGCGGTGGCGGCTCGGCTCCTGCCGTCGGCGGTGGGGCTGTCTCTGAGAGGAACACCGCTTTTGGGGACAGATTATTGTTCCTCATATTCCTTTGTTTGCCATTGTAATCTCCGCAGTCATTCTCCTTGATAAACAAACAAGTGAAAAGATGCAATGAGGTGTAAGAATAGATTTGCACAGGGCAGGCAACTGAACATTTAATTTATTTACCTCTCCTAACAGATACCTGGGGTGACATTTATTAATAAATGGCATTATCAGGTGTCTGATATGTAGCTCACAGAAATTAATTACCCAGCCCATGGTAAAACCATAACAAGCCTGCAGTGCTGTAACATTTGTGCTAATTGAAAATGAGATAAGTGCTGTGGGTGCAATTTGCATTCAATGCAGTGTATTAATTATCTTCAGTTCTCTTCATGATAAATATACCTGACTGAACCACTCTGCTAATTTACTGGGTAATAGAGTCATAAGTGGATTCCCTTAGGTGACCAACTACAGGCATTGGGCTCTCTGCAGCATCAAGGCCTTCCTCTTTTCCAAGCACTTGAACGGGCTAGCAAACACGGTAAGCTTTTCTCGCAGGCTGCCTTGGAAGTACATGGAGGGCAATTCTTTTTGTGACCACACGGCTGCTCGGTACGAAATTAGGAAACAACACCCCCTCACCCCAAGACTTCTGTACTTTGGAAAGTTGAAGAGGAGGCAGTTTGCCTCCGTCGATGGCACGCTGTGACATTTGATGGCAGCTCCATGAGGAAAGGCCTTTCCCCCTCTGCTCTTCATCCTCCGCCCCCATTCATTTCACAGTCAGATTATCGTGGGATTTAATTACATTTTGTGTGAAATATAAATTCATTGGCTCTTGTAATACCCGTAATGATCAGGAAAATTCAGATTTAAAGATACTGTGTAGTTCCAGTAGATTAAGGCACTAATTGTTCTGCTCTCACCAACTATGATTTATGTGGGGATCAGGTTTGTCCTGGTTTCGGCTGGGATAGGGTTAAATTTCTTCCTAGTGCTGTGTTTTGGATTTAGTACGAGAAGAATGTTGATAACACACTGATGTTTTCAGTTGTTGCTAAGTGCCCTCCTAGTCCAAGGACAGCTCCCGAGCCTACTGACTGAGCTAGGTACACAAGATGGGAGGGAACATAATCAGGACAGCCAGCCCAGCTGGCTAATGGGGTATTCCATACCATGTGACGTCATGCTCAGTATATGAAGGGTAGGCGTGATCCAGGAAGTACCGATCGCTACTTGGTTATCGGTCAGCGCGGGTGGTGAGCAATTGCATTGTGCATCACTCATTTTGTATATTTTATCATTATCATTATTATTTTCCCTTTTTTTTCCCTGTTCTATTAAACTGTCTTTATCTCAACCCACGAGTTTTTCTCACTCTTACCCTTCCGATTCTCTCCCCGTCCCGCTGGGGGTGGGGGGAGTGAGTGAGCGGCTGCGTGGTATTTGGCTGCCTGCCAGGTTAAACCACGACAGGTTACAAAACCAATATGTGCTCGAGTTAAAGCTCTGTGGTACCATACAATTAGGACTAAAGCTTTTTGTAAATGGGCCCAATAATGCAAAAAGCTCTTCGCTAATCCTGGTCTTTTTAATTCAGAGATCACGCATTGTCTAAGGCAACCGCTTATACTGTACGCAACCACTGTCCTTTATTCACCCTCCTCCTCTGTAGCTTGGGTATCTGAATTTGCCACTAACCTTGGACATGCTGTTACTAATTTCAGGGTAGGTGATGGCAATGCAAGGAGATCAGGGCCAGCGCTTTGCTGTGCTGCCCCCAGAGCAGCCTGGGCACGTTGTGACTGAGAGGTGATATCTGCCTCCCTCGGTTTGCCTTCACTTTGCAGGCTGCGGATGGGGTCAGCTTTTGGGCTCTGCTGTCAAGTAAGCAGACATCCGGGGCAGCAGACGGATGGAGGTGACAGTCACTCTCGCAGCTGAAGGGGCCAGGAGGTGGTGAGCAAACACCTCAGCCCCAGGAACAGGCAGTCACGGCCCGACTGGCTGCATGGCAGCCCTGCCGGCAGGCAGAAGGGGCGGCAGCAGAGGAGGGGGGACAGGCTCTGCTCCCCTTCATCCCGTCTACCCCACAGCCAGAGGCACTTTGTTATCTTCATGCGGCCGGGTGCTTTTCCATCATTTTGTCCTTATCCGTGGGGTGCTAAAATTCAGGTTAGCTTTCCCTGCTGAGCATTACCAGGACAGCTCTCCACCACTCTCCATCAAGTATACCCAGTGTATTCCGCATGTTGTGAACGTGTGCTCACGGGGCAGGAGGAGGCATTGGATGGGCATGCAGTCAGTGTGCCAGAGCAACTAAAAGGTGAGAAAGATCAATTCAATGCCAGAAGAATCAGTTTGCTTTTTCAAAAGAGCATCTAAGTGCAAAAGAGCTGGAGAGAAGGTGCACGTCTGCCAAAGACATGTTCACGTGTTCCTTTTAAAACAGAGAAGGCTCTCCAAGCTCTTACCCCGTCTGTTTCTAAACACAACAACTGCAAATACAAGTCAGTTTCCCAAAACATTTTGTGTGGCTGCCCAAATACTCTTTGCTTCTTGAGTTTGGTCATTTTAATACAAAAGGAACACTGTAACATTTTAGAGCTATTTTTAACGTGCTGATATGATCTGTGCTGGAGACCTTAGCAGTGACATCTACAAAGGCATCAATTATATCTCCCCATCCCTTTTCTCTTTCTCTGGTAAGGAATTCTTTGGAAAGATAAAACCAAAGAAATCTTATTTCTTAGAAAACAGGGGGGGTTAGCAGAGCAGTATCACTTGGCTCAGATGATAGCCAAAAATCAGAATCCTTATTTTTCCCATTCAGTGGGCAGAGGGAAGGAAAATCTGGTGTAGTACTGGTTCTCCCAACCCAAAGCTTTCCTGAAATCACTATGAAGACAGCAGGGCCTACCTGATGAAAAGGGATCTTGTGGTGTACTGGGGTGGTTCCTCAGCCCAGAGCGAAGGCAGGGTTATCCCACCCAAACCAGAGCTGTCTGACCCCATTGACATCTGGAAACAAGCAGGCATGGGGCAACATGCACTGCAGCCACCTTTACTTTACCATCCACCCCTTTTTATCCCCCAGGCCCAAGCTGGGCTTCTCTCAGCTGTAACTCCCCATATGGGCTACAAATTCTTTTTCTAAAGGAAGAAAAAGCCCAGTGGGTCAGGGGAGCTATGGCACATCTGCAGGGATGGACCAAGGACCCCCAGCGCAGATGACCGAGCCGGCATCCCTAGCAAAAGGGGCTGCAACACCTGCATCCCTCGCCACCGCACAGCGCACCTGCATCTCTCACCCCCATGCAGGCCACCAGCAGCTTCAGCAGTGTCGCAGCAGATCCTGGTGCGAGCGGGGCGGCTGCTGCCATGTGCTGCAAGGGTGTCAGCGGGCCCCATCCCGTGGGCAAACAGGACACAGCAGAGCACAGACACACAGCTTGCCCAGGGGTGCCCAGCAGGCTGTGGCAGGACTAAAGCAAAACCCCGCTCTCCTGCACCCTGGCTTTGTGCTCAATGTACTAGGCCCTGCTGCCTTTGCACAAGTGCAGTGGCTAAAACACTTTCCTGCTCTTTCAGGAAAGCCAGCGCTGCATAAAATAGGATGTGAGGTGCAACAGAAAAAGTGGGGGGGGAAACATGAACAAAAAAGTCTTAACCTTTTGCGTGAGGCACACATTTGCTAAATAGAATCCTAATGGCACTATTGTAGCTAAAAACAGAGACTTGAAAATGCTGTATACATTATTATGCTTATTATCTACCAACTGCAAGAATGCTGTGCTAAAACTAACTCAAAACACCTCAGGTAAGGTAATTGCTACTAATGGATTTGAAGTGTGCAAAATTGAGAGTTATTACACAGACATCACATTCTCGACTTGGTGAAGCTGTTGGATATTGTAGTTACCAGCTCACTCATCTCTCGATTGGGGAGAGATTTGAGGAAAAGGGCAAGCTCTCATTCAGCACTGGAAGGAAAATTCAACAACACAATATTACAGCAGCCTGTTTGCACCTCTGTGGTTAAGATGGGGTCAGTGCTTGCTTTCTAAACCACTGCTTCAGAAAAACATCTACAAAAATTTGCTCCAGTAGTAAATCTCTTAGGAAAGATGTGAAAGTAAACTTTGCATTTGTAAACTTTTGCAACTTGTAGGTCTAAAGGAAAGAATGGGACAGGAGCCTGCAAAATTATTCTATATGAGGGGAGCCAAGACTCCAAGTGACATATGCTGATGCAAATTAAGGCCTGGCTCTTCAAGATATCCTAACCCACTATAAAGCCCCACTGCCTAAAGACAGAAGGCTATCTTAATAGACCACCTCCTATGTAGGGGGGCATCTGCAGGTCAAGGATTGTGAATCTGAACTTTGCCAAAGCCCAGGTGTGTTTGAAACAAGATACTTGATTCACCTGCTTGAAAAATCCTATATAACAAAATATATCTAATACATTTAGTTTGTTTGATATCTTGGCTTTCAGGGAGGGCAGGATTCATTTTTTAAATGAGTGACTCTGGATAAAGATCCATGATTCCAAACACCAATTTAGCTGTTTGTAGCTACATCAGCAGCCTCCCAGTTATCCTCAAAACAAGTGGCTCCCAGGAATTTTCCTCTCTTTCATGAAAACTAAAAATAAACACCAGTAGAGCAAATGCTTTTCTAATCTTTGAGAAGTTAGGATAAGGTCATTTCTTATTTTAGTTATAAGACCAAAGCTATGAATTGGTGTTTGGATAAAATTATGTAAACTATTGTCATTTCAGTTAATATGCAGAACAAATATGTGGCCAGTACCTAATAAGTTTCAGTTCCTTCTGATTATCTTGGGGGAAAGAAATTTAAAAGGCCGTGTATGAACGGGATTAAAGCAATCTCTATCCGAGTAAAGAAAGCACAAAGAAATTTGAACTCACAGCTGCAACCGAAGGCAATGGGAGCTGTGCTTTGAACAGATAACAAGCTAAGTCCTCTGAAAAATCAGACCTTGCATCTCAGATTGGGAACTTAAAATTAGGGAATACTTTTGTACTTAATCTCTTTCTGCCTCAGTTCTTCACCATGAAATGGGGATAATACTACCACCCAATGCCTCACTGCAGTGCAGTGAAAATAAGTTCATTAATGTTTATGAAACATTCAGTTACCATAGTGATGAGTTCTATAGAAAAGCCCATGTGGAAATTAATATTTCTGTCTTCAGAGCAGGGTTTGAATAGAACACATTTAGTAAGGCCTGGGGCCACACAATGAGGAGAAGAGAAAACAGTAAATAACTTGCCATTGAAAAATAAAAACAATAATCAAATCAAAATGGCCTGTTAAACAAAATAATTTTTATAGAAATTTTTCTTTTTGGTAAAAGTTACTTGGTAAAAAATCCAAGTTTTTTTGCATTTAACTTTCACTCCTCTGGTTTTCTGCTTTTGTCTTCCTAGCATGGGGGAGAGATTATTCAAAGAATCTGGAAACCACTATCTTCCAGTTTTCAAAGATCAAACTTTTTACCAGTTTGCTTTGGCAAAAAACTGAAAATTAGTGACACTGGTGACCCCAAGATACCCAAATGGGGTTCCTGAACAATCCTAACCTGTTCAATCCGGCAATTCTTCTCATCGTTCACAAGTCAGTTTGCAGAGGGAGTGATGAGTTTCGTATTTTGAACCGTAAAACCAGACACTTGGTTTGGGTTGGTTGCTTGCATATCAGGTTCTGGTTGGAGCCGTGATACCATCATGGCAATCAACACAACTAATCTCTGAATTTGCGTCATTAACATCTTGGTAACAAGTAAATCACAGACAAGCACAAACTTACTTTGTGTAACCTGTGCAGATAAATATGAAGATGGGAAGACACCCCATTCTAAGAAGAGAGATGACTCTGGCAGGAGAAGAGTTTTACCAATTACCAAGCAGGAGAAGAGTTTTACCCCAAGGCCAACAGCAGGTTCCTATGGCAGGCGCTGGGTGACCCACAGCAAGCACAGGTCAGGGACAAGCTCGCCTGGGACTACGCTTTCCACCATTTCAGGAGCCATGTCGAAACTAGAACCCCATTTTTTCCCCTTCAAATTGTTTTGCAGTCAAAAAGGTGGTCTTTCCTTTAGGAGAGAACTTTTGCCAAAAAACAAGGAAGAAAAATCTGAATTCCCCATCAGAATACACCTACCTTTCATTGAAATCGATTATTCAGGTCTTTCTCCCTCTTCTCGGCTTTAGTCTTTGCTCTCTTAAACATTTCTGCCGTTGTATCCAACAGAAATATAGTGGGAGAGTCTTCTGTAGCTGCTTTATTTTCATTTGTCAACCATGCTTTTCTGAAGAATGAAGTTTCAAAATGTTACAGAATGACAAGATTGAAGTGGGGAGAATAAACTGCTGGAATTATTTATCGTGTTCATTTATTGAATTTGATGCCAAGCTGGGTTGCTTACCTGCTTTTTCTTTCCGATGGGTAACACTGTTGTCCTGTTAATAACTATGATTAATAGTTCTAAAATACAGAATAACAGAGTTAATAGAATATATTTCTAATGCTCTTACAATAGGAAGTAGAGGAACCTGTTCACTCATGCTGAACTTCCGCAAAACAGACACCCCAAGGTGCGTGCCTACAGTTGCCATGAAACCCTGCTTAGCCTTACTTAGCCTTACTGGGAGGTGCCTCTGCCCCCTTCATCAGCGCAGGGTGGCTCTCCCAGCGTACACCAACTGCTGTGCAGCTTAGCCCAGGAGCCAGCACTCCAGGCAAAAGATAATATTTCTAGTTAAGCACAGTGTCAAATGGGCTTGTGCAATCCACAGTCACAAAATCCTGTTAAAACCAAGACATTAACCGGATTTTAAAAACAATAAATAAATATTTTAAACCCAATACATTTTAACAACCGTTCAAGCAGATCTAGTTAAAGCTGTTCAACTAAACAAAGGTAAGACGGGTATAATCTTTTACATTTCAAAGCAAAGTCTGAAACTAATTGGACTTTGCAGGAAACTCCACCTACAATAAAATTATTTCATGGTTCTTTATTATACAGATGCAATTCTCAGGCAGGCCTGGTGCTGAAAAACAGTGAAGAAAATCGCTCGATTCAGCGAATACCGATTTTATTTCAGAATACCTATGTTTCTGCATGGCACCTCAAGCTAAGGAAGCGGCAGCATCACTAGTGCTGTGTGCTTGCTGGGAGGGAAAGAGCAGCTGTGCCTGGAGCCTTCAGCATCCTTTCGCAGGGGGGTGGCCCTGCCCCACAGGCAAGAACCAAACCAGCCCACGGCTATAAACTTGTCCCTTTGCAACAGAGAATAATGCTGGCCTTTTTCACAAACTTCAGGAAACTTCACCAGGACTACAGAAGCTTTAAAGTTTTCCTGTAGGAAAAACTCTTCTAAACCGAGGAAGCCTAATTATGAGACCTGCAGTCTGCTACACGGAGCTCTTGTACCCAGAAATGATGTGAGGGCCAATTGCCAGGACTAAACATTTAACGCAGCAACAGGTGTTACATGTTATGCATCAATGAGGTGTACATCACTGAAACATAAAGACCCAGCAAGCCGGCAGCACAGCTATCAACCAGAACAACACAGCCATAAAATCCTAATTAGCCTCATACACTTGTTATGGACATTTTTATTTATTGACATGGTCAAATTAACAGGCAGCAGCATTTTATTTTAATGATAGCCTTGAAATCAGCCCAGGAAGAAAGTTAGCATTAATGTTCAGATACTGCACGCCATCCACATTTAGCCACATGAACGTATTTTTTTCAATAATAATTAAATACTGTCACCCTAATTAAGTTACCTTAAGCAGGTGAGAGAAACCAAGTTCTTAATCAATGCATATCTTGTTTGTTCTATTCCCAAGCTGTACAGGAAAACTACCCAGCAGCAGAAACTCAGCAAGCTTCATAGTTCTAAGTGCGCACAGCCACAGGCCTGATCCCTGCCTGCCGGAAGGAGCAAATTCAGGCAAGCGGGAGTGAGAGTGCCAGGAATAAATAGTCCTTAGCCGAACACCGCCAGCCCGGGGGGTATCTGAAAAGTGCCCACAAGTTGGTGAAAAAGATTGGTTACCCCCAGAGGAATAGTATACCTATTTATATACTTCTAAAAAGCAGGTACTTTACTGAATGATAAGCTGTAGCTATAAAGATTTGTATCCGTCACCACAGAGTGGCAGATTCCTGTAAAGCAGACAAGATGCAGTGGCCATTAAATATTGGTGCTAGCTCGGCCACGCAATAGTTTACAAAGCAGGAGGGAATATCTCTGCATATTTATTATTGCAGTAGGGAATTTAGATGGTCAGCCTAATTGCTCCTTGAGACAGGTAAAGAGAAAGGAACTGGGCAGCAGCACGGTTATCGACTGGGTTAGAGAAAGCACACTGGGTTAGAGTAAAGGAGAATGAATAGCATTTTACAAGGTATTTTAAGCAAGTTTACATTTCGCTGAAGATAATAGAAGTTTTTGGAAATGAAGCACTTCTGGAAATTAAATCATTGCTTCACGCATTCAAAATGTACTCAGTATAGGTGCCTTCACAAACCAGATTCCCCATTTTAAAACTTCTGATTTATCCACCTTAAACAAGAATATTCCAGAAATTGCAAAGGAAAACTGGGAAATTATCTGTGTGTAATAGCTGAACCAAGCAAATTGCATATTTTGCATGAATTACTATAATGTGCTCTGCTTATTGGTAATTTCCGTTGTATACGAAGGATCACAGTTGCAGAAAGTACCAACATCCCACATTCAAAAGTGATTCGGGAGTCTAATTTCATAGTCCAAAATGCTGAGACATTTAAAAAATACAGCTTGAAATCATCATTCACTTCACCGCGCTAGAAAGTTTTACACTAAATCCTGCTCTGTGGCTTAGATATGGGCTGAAAATTGGAGAAAGGGAAAAGCACTTTTAGAGGTTCCTTGGTTCTTTTGACTTGGCACTTACACATATGTGTGTGGATAAAACCCACCTGAATCTATTTTTTTTTTAAAAAAACAGCAAGAGAACCAGAAAAATCAACTTTCACTTCAATTTCCACTGAAAGATTTTGGTTTTTCGGGGAAGAGCAGGCCTGCAAGCTTACCTGAAGAAGTTTTGCACAGCATTTTTTATATAAAAAAAAGGTCGTCAACGGCACGCAGTGAAGATGGGAGAAGGTTCCGATTTCTGCCCACAAGGGAGAAGAGTGAGGGCAGGGTGGGCATCTCGGGCTGCAACCGCAGGCACGGGACAGAGCATGGGCAGGCAGGGCAGCTGCCCGTAGCTCCCGGTCGCTGTCCCAGCCTCTGTGGGGGCTCTGAGAGGGGCTGAATTATTGTCCCCAGAGGGCTTTCCCGTCCTGGCCAAGTCAGGATACGTTTTGATAGCCTTTCTTCAAGTGATAGCAATACTGGGGGGGAGGGCCAAAAATTGGGGGGGGGGGGGGGTGGAGGAAGGCAGTTTCCAGTATTTGTCATTATTATAGGTTATATATACAGGAAGAAAGTTAATTAAGCTCTAAAAAATCCATCACACATCAATGGGTGCATTTTAATGAGTACAAAAAGTTGAGGTGTTTACTGCCAATTAAAGTGGTTTTTAAATAAGCATTAATTAACACAGAAATTCAGAAGAAAGTTATACCTTGTCAAAGAAAGGCCAGTGCAGGCTATGCCCACTTCTGCTCCCATTCATACTCAGATAGTAATTACCACCAACCCTATATTTTCCATAATAATGAGGAGAGGCTGTCATGGCTGTCAAACAAAAACAAAACAAAACAAAAAGGTAGTGAACAAAAATACCCTCAAACTGAAGTAAACTTTTTTTTAGAGCCAAAGCCACAGGAGACGGCAGTGTAGAGCAAGGCAGCGAGTGGGGCAGTCAGACGGCCACGCCGTGGGCAGCTGCCCACGCACAGCCCCTTCCTGGGGAGCAGAGACTTTGCTGCATGGGGGGGAAGCCTCCCCAAACTGGAGTTACGCCCTCCACTCAGCTGAAGAAAGACCAAAGAAAGGCCAAGGAACAAGCAGTTTCATCCCTAGCCCTTCACCTCATGGAGGAGCTGGCTCCCCTGTGAAAGCCCGAGGAGTTATTTTTTTCCACAAGCAAGTGCCAACAGACTCACTCCCTGCTTCCCAAAGTCAGGTCAAAGCAACCACTGAAAATAAGTTCAGTTTGCACATGTACTTCCAGCTGGTGCAACTGGTGGCATGGAAAGCGGTACGGGCGTCACTTCTCCATTCTTTAAAGTTTTCTTAATAATTATTGGGAGTTTCAGCTTTACTTCAACTGGTGTCAGTCCCTGAGCGGAGAGCAAAGGAAGCGAATTCTCCCATCGTTAGGCACATGTTTAAATATCTTAGGAAAACCTTCCGTCCCCCAAAGTGCATCTTGGGTGCCAAATAAGGTTTTTAAATCGCCTTACTGAGAATGGTTCTCTCCTCAGCTCCCCAGCTGTGGAGAGACAAGAACCACGCTGCCTTTTCAGACCACGCAGAGGCAGGTCCCACTCCCAGCACCCTAACAAGTTTTAGACAAATCCTCTGTGTAGTGTTTTTAAAGTTAATTTTAAAACATAGGGAAGAAGGATGTAGATACCACAGACTCCTGTTCTTCATGACCCATGGCAGGTCGCTCGTGTGAGCTGTGTCACTCGGACAACGTGCAGCCTCGCTATAGAGTATATTGCTTGCGTCTCTCGGGGAGTATCTGGGGGCCTTTTTCCTATACCGTGTCCTCAGGCGATATCTGCAGTGAAATAAAAGGAGAAGATTAACACCCAGGGAAGTTTTGTTGAACTTAGCTGGACAGGGCCTTCAGATCTTGCACTAATCTTTCTAACATATCCGATCAGGCTAGAGAGGAATATTTTATTGCTAGAAATAGTTGAGCGATTACTTCAGAGAAAGGACGGACGTAACAAAAAGAGTTTCCAAGTACCGACAGGAAGGAGTGTTGCTCATGCGAAATTCCACATTAGGCACTACAATAATAATAAAAAACCTACCGGCCCTTGTGATGTCTGAACTCCCCGACACTGATATATGGAGAGGGGAACAGAGGAGGAAAAAGACAGAGAGGGCAAAGCAAATACACCGGGATGCTTACGAGCAGAATACAGAAGCCAAGTGTCACAAGTTGACCCTTTGTATTTGCACTGAAATTTGACCACTCCAGGCAAAATTCCTTTAGCAGTTTATACCTGGTTTGATTTTTGTTGATAATGGCTATTTCTCACAGCATTGTGACATTTAATGCTGTTTAATCAAGACTTCAGAGAAGGAGTTACAATTTTAATTACTAAAAAATCCATTGTAACACATTTATGTTTTCCTTAGATGGATTTGACCCAGCTCTGATTAAGGGCTGTAATAAATAAGCGTTGTGCATACAGATGCACAGCAGGAGTACAGCTCGCTTCGTAACAAATGAGTTGCGCACATCTAAGGAAAGCGCTCGCTCCCCGATGACTGCAGAAGAGCCCCGTCGTGTCCCACGCTAGAAAACCTCCCAGACTTCCTGACAGCAGGGGTGCACGTGGCGGCAGTCTCGGTGGCCTCCCCGGGGTGCTTGTGGTTGTGGTCACCCATGGCTCAAGGTAGATCTGCTGTACATCGTCCTCTGAGACTCCCACCACAAAGACACCTGGACACCAGCACATTTGGGTTGTTCATCATTCAGGAACAAGGGAAACAAGTGAGAAAATTGTGGTGGATATAAATCATCTGCACCTTTCTTGTTAGGGTGAGCGTGGCACTGGGCTGGGAAGCGTTTGGTAAATATCAAGCACCTAAAGGAGAGACTGAAGTGCCCAATCCCAGCACGATCAATAGCACCAAATGCTGTGGCTTCAGCCCCATTTTTTCAGGCCCTCTGACATGAGGCTCTTTGAACCGTCAGCTCTCTGAGGCTGGGGATGCTCCTTCCTTCAGGCTTGCACATGGGTTGTACAAGACCGCAACATAAAGACAGAATAGTGGTATCTCTCTGAGCACAGAACAGGATTCTTTCTCTCATCCACCAGCCTTTTGGCTTGGTGTCCTTCTCCAGCAGGTCCATTTCATACTTGGTTGGGATGGGGACCATACCAGCTCCCCTACTGGCAGGAATCATTGGTGCTTTGGGTTTTATACCAAAAAAAGTCAGCCTACAGCCAAAAATCCTATTGAAAAAAACAGTGGGGACAACAGCCGTATTATCAACAGCAGGGTTGAAAGGTGGAAACCTGAAGAAACCTGACCTGCTTTCAGCCATCTTCTGGAAGCTCTGCTCTGAAGGTGCACTCCAAATTCAACGGACTATGCCAGATCTCTGCAGTTACCTTTCCTCAGTCCCCCAAAAAGGCTAACTTGTCTGTTGGCCTTTGTGGCTGTCATGCACTTAAAAATTATTTAAGTGGCCAATTGAGCTATTTTATTAATTATATGTAAAGATAGGTTGTTATTCCGCTTATAATGATGAAAGATGAAGGACAGAAGGAAAGTTTTTGTTTAAAAAGACCTTTAGCTGAAGGTTGGCTTATGCCCTGAGCCAAAAGAGTTTGTGTTACTTCCAAAGCTCCTAATTATGTTCAGGGTGTTGGGTTTTTTTTAACATTTCTCATTCATCTGGAAATATTTTCATTAGCCACATAAACTTGTACAGCTCTTGGGCCTCAACATACAAGCTATGGGGATGTACTAAAAAGAAGGGAACATGCTTTTAAAATGCTTGAATGGAATGAAAGCCAAAATTTCTGCAGCAAACCACCCTTTTGGTGGCAAGGAGGCAAGTCAGAACTAAGTCCCCTTTGAAAAAGACTGAAAAATAACCGAGAGTCAAAATTGCCGTCACATGAATGATAAAAACAAAATTCAATAAACTACTTGGTTAATAATTGGAAAACCCCTAAGAAGCACACGTACGGAGAAAGGAGGAGGAGGAGGTAATTCCCTTGGAAGTAATGTAGGAGCCGTTCAGGCTCCTAAGGCTTCGAGTGAGGCTGCCTGGCGTGGTCAATAGGCAAAGCTGTGCCATACTCATAAGACTGTATATTTACACTGGGGTTTTTTAGTTAAATCAATGCAAAAAAGTACCTGTATGCTCTGAAATCAATGGAAACCTGATTTCTTCTGCATGCTGATCTCTGCAGCCTCATCAGAGACAGCTGACCAGGCTAAGTGTCCTTCCATAGGGGACACAGGATTTTTCACAAGTGTGTATCACACAAGTGTAGATCTTCATTATAACTAATGTCTTGCACTGACATTAGTACTTAAAAAATAAAAATTTCAGATAACATTGGCTTTCCCTGCACTTACTAGGAAACTGATAAAAAGTCTCAAAAACCAGCAGCACCATCAGGTTCAGCTCCATCAGTAGTTACAGCCATAGGACAGACAGCTTGTCAGCTGCCAACGACTTCAAGTATCCACAGCCTTACATGTGATCCTGAAAGAAACGTCCATCTCCTTCACTGCCACATAAACATACAGTGACCAATCTCTCTAAATACCAGCATGACATTTTAGTTTTAAGTTTTTGTCTGACTAAACAATAGGTTCCCCTTTCAGAGGGGCCTTCTCTTTTGGTCACCACTCAGTAATACACCTTTTGATTAGAAAATTACTTACACACCAGAAACATTTTGAGAGGACCACAGAGACGCTACCCTGTAAAGAGGGTCTGAGGAAAGTCTCAAAAGACATGCCTTTTTTTTCCCATTGACCGTGCGGCAGGAGCCGCACCTCTCCCTATTTAAGTGACAAAGGTCAATTCGAAATTTCCAAAATGGAAAAAAATCTTTAATTTTAGATACTATATTTCCAGAGATGAGGCCAACAATGTGACAAGATAGTATGCTGGTATGAAGGCGGATATTATTGTGAAACAGGAGGGAGGTCAAAAAGCCAACCCCTGAGCTACGGACAGGAGGCAACTGGTAGCACAGGTTCCATACCCCCGTGCCAGAACAGCCAAACCAAAACACACATGCTCACGTGCCTCTGCGCACGTGCTGCAAACCAAGGTGTGGGACTCCTAAAGGGGCTGTGCCGGTGTTGGTGGCATATCGCAGACAGGACCTAAGTTCTGCCAAGAGATCTGCTACCTGCATTGTAAAGCCAGCTTGCCAGATTTTTTATTTGAAAAACAACAATTACACCCTTTTTAAGAAAAAAAAATAAAGAAAAACTGAATTAACCATAACAAAAAAATAGAGTACTATATTTCTGAGAGGGTCTGAATAAAGAGGCACCCTGAAAACCTCACGTGAAACAGCTCTGAGCATTTACAGATTTCTCATGCATCATATTGTAAAACAACAGCTTGTTCTTTTCAGAGCTGCAGAGGTAAGAGCACACAAATGATTAAACAAGCAGGTTTAACTATCTTGCACTGACGAGGAATTTGTCAACACGGGCTCAGTATTTATGCAGATCTGCAGCAAATACTGTACGGCTGCAGGAGTCAAACAGCTGTCTGTCAATAAAGCTATTCTCCTCGCTGGAACATAATAGCACAGACTCAACATGACCCTCAGAGGCCTCTTTAAGCTGCCTGGCTGTCTCCTCCTTCCCCATCCCTCCAGAGTCCTTCACCAGCAAGCTCTGAATTAAAAGGGAGGGGAAAAAAAAAAACACCCACATATTAGAATCTTTTCTATCCATCTTAATATTAAAAGTGACTTAACCCTGGGCAAGTCTGTCTACACGGGCGAGCCTGAGCTAAAGCAAAGTTAGGGAAAGACAGCTTTGATTCACGGCACGTGAAGGGCTACCGACAATCCCTTTTAATAGAGCTTGCAACATTAATGTAGCCGGAGCCACATGCGACACCCATTAGGGCCAGGGAGAGCTCCCAAGCATATATTTCAAGGAAGCAGTAGATTCCCTGGTCCCAGAAGCTGTCTTCATTACAAAAGTCTAATATATCAGAAGAGAGAGAAAAGCTCGGCTTTTAGAATGCATTTTTTATTATTCAGCCTTCAGTGGAAATGTCACCTTTCTAAAGCAAGCTGTTATCATGTGTTTCCCATGCCAAACACATGGCCTCTAAGGAGAGGGTTTTATCTCTACATTTTTAGTGATTTGTATTTCTCTTTCAAGGAGCTCCATGCCTTAAGGCACCCGAAACGCTCACAGCACAAGAAGTTAAGGTTACACGAGATGCTGCCGAAGAGGACAAAAAAAACCAGGGCTGGGAGTCAGTGCAGCTTCTGACGGCAGCCGCCCTACGCGATAATTCACCTCCTTTAGTAGATTTAATTATTATCCGTTTCCTTGGTTGGGACCATATTCTCAAAGAAGCAGGGCGCCCATCAAACGCCGCCGCCGCATGACAGGCTGCGGCACAGCCAGCACCACTGCCCCGGCGCCTGCCAACCAGCCAGATGCTGCCACATATTGGC
Source organism: Calonectris borealis (assembly GCF_964195595.1). Taxonomy (NCBI): domain Eukaryota; kingdom Metazoa; phylum Chordata; class Aves; order Procellariiformes; family Procellariidae; genus Calonectris; species Calonectris borealis. Next base: position 103,792,589 of record NC_134314.1, on the reverse strand, counting down.
ATCTGGGGCCTGGAAAAGCAACCGCGGTCTCCGTTTGGCGGCGGATGCTGACCCGGACGACTGAAGGAGACAAAAGGAGGATAGACAGGAGAGGGGGGCGGAAATCTCTCCTGACAATTTCACTGGTAAAGATTTAGACAAAAACCTATTGTTTAACTGCTCTCCAAATGAATAAGTTTCGGGGGGGGGGGGGGGGGGGGGGGGGGGGGGGAACCCTACACCCAGCATGTTCTAAATGCTGTCAGAGTCCAGGGTGCAAGGACAAGGGATTATTTATGAAAAGAAATAATGAGGAAACCAGATGCCTGCCTTTCTCAGCCCTCTGCGCTCCAGTCATCCTAACGGGGCATGTGCAGTGCTGCTCATCAAAGACTTCTCAGCCCTAAAACGCAGGGCGGGCGCTAACTAACTCTTCCCGTCTCTGCCACTTAGCAAAATGCCCTCCCTGTTTTACAGGGAGGCTCACGCAGTCAATCAGAGGCTCAGCAAAGGCTGAGGGAGAAGAGGGGCAGACCTCGCCCCAGCCAGGGGCAGTAACTGGACAGCCATGTTAACTGCACTCGCCAGAATAGCAAATAAATTAAAAAAAAAAAAAAAAAGCTTATTTCTCTAACACTGAGGCTGAAACTACACGGGTATGCTTAAAGTAAGAAAGTAAATAAGCTCTCTATATCTATTCTCATGAAATTGACTTCTCTCTGTAATTGAAGGGTAAGCTCCTGACCCCAGCAAAGTCAATGGGAAAACTCCCAGTGATGTTAATGGGGCTGGGACTTCACACTGTGCACTTACTTTACCCTAGAAAGCCGATTAGCTCAGGACTCTGCAGTCTCACAGAGCACCTGCCGAGGTGCCTGCAAGGAGCCGGAGCAGCCAAGGTCCTTCTCACGGGAACTCACCTCTCACTTCACCTTACTGGGTCTCAGCTTTGCTGGGCCTGGCAGGACACCGTGAGAGACAAGGGGCTGGTCACGGGGGTCTTCTCTGAGGTCAAAGCAGGCATGAAGCTGGAAAGAAAGGAGCCCAAGGAGGCAGGGTAGTGGGGAAAGATGTAAAAAAAAAAATTTTAAATCTGGAGAAAGGATATATGCCCCTTGGCTCATGGTCCACACTGTAGAAGTAGCTCTTCTCCATGCCTGGTTCGTAACGGAAGATTATGAGCTGGCAAACGTCAGACCACAGTGCACAAGCAAGACCGCAAGCTGAGCGTAGCTAGCCAGCATCGTGCCCTAAATCATGGCACAGCACCGGCCCCTCTCTTGGAGGCTCCTTCCTCGTTATCCCACCACGGCGTGAGGTACCATAAAACTCTCATTACTCACATGCTGCTGGGGTAAGCAATTTCCTAACATTTTACAAGCCCCGCGCTTTCATTTTGTGGGAGTAATCCTCTCTCTTTGTTTTCACCAGTACGTGGGGATAACAGCTGCATGTAATAATCCACTCCTGGGTCCCAGTGTTTTGGGGCAACATTTCGGAACCAAAGGCACAGAAAGGGCAAGAAAATCTGTGAGTGGGGCTGAAGGATGTAACGCAGGACATGGATGGAGACAGCTGGGCAAACCTAGAAAATACCCTGGGGATAAATGGCTCAGGTCATGGAAGGGAATGGAAGAAACTGGTAGAGATGAGGTTGTACTGAGGCAAAACAGCTCTGTCTCCAAGGCAAAGCAAAACGAGGTTAGCAAGGCTTTGCTGAGGAGGACCGCTGACCCCCGCAACATCTGCTCTTTCCCTGGCTGGCTCATCTTTATCCAGCTCCACCACTTGCCAATTGGCTTCTCTAGCTTACTGCTCCTAGAAGGACTTTTCCCAAACTTGCCAACCTTAGGATCTCGGGAGACCGCACCAAAGAAACCGCCCGCAGCATTCCCAAGAGGACGCTAATTCTCCGCTGCTCAGCGTTGCACACTTCTCCAGCCCTCCTGCCCGTCATGGTGCCACTGCAGCCCTCCGGCAGCAGCTCTAATCCCTCCTGATGGGTCCCTGGGCCAAGAAGATGGAGACAGAGTTGCCTTTGGAGAAGGAGAGCCTCTGGTCTGCCAAGAGGTGGTGAGGTCCTTTGGGGCAGCACGTTAAGCTGTCATCCACTGCCGGGAGTCTGGAGCATCCTCTCTGCTGCGCCCCGATTAGCCTCCTCTGCCTGGCAGCAGGGGTGCAGGACATATCACCGCACGGCACTAGCAGGAGGTGGGACCACTTCCACTGCTTTGCCACCCGGAAGGTGGGATTTTCTTGAGGACACCTCACCTTTGGGCCAGGGCTCCCCGGCTCTGCTCCCGCAGATGGCTCAGGCAGCAGCCTCCACTGGGCCCTGCGGCGCAGGAGACGGCCGTGCACTGCCAGTCTAAACCATTGCTGCCAGCAGCAGCTGCTCAGCATCTTTTAAGCAAGTCCTGTTCCCCCTCTGGGAGTTGGCTCTGCCACCCCTTCCCAAACTGCAGCTGGAGCCGCACAAGGCACCCTGTCCTGGGGGCTGCCTGAGCCCCTCACACAGGCACCATGCCCCCGCTGCAGCTGCCAGCGTCCCCGCTGCTGTTCGGCCAAGTCCCTTGCTCCCCCATCTTGCCCCCTCGCCCCCACAGGCATTCACATAAGCAGGAGCTGCGCCCCAGCCTTGTGACCTTGCCGAGGCGCTTGTCCTCCCGCAGCGCCGCGGTGCGACACCCTCTTGGGGTCCAGCCTGGAGGTGAAGCCGTACGGAAAGTCCTTAGGCACTCAGGGTGGCCAAAGCCCCAGGCCTGGTCTGGTCCTCGCTACGCCCCAGCCTGCCATTTCTTGGTGGGTACACACTAAACAATGACTGTTAATGTACATGGTGCCACGTACCGCTGCAGAGCAAGAGCCCGCGGCAGGGTCCGTCCCACCACACCGTGCAGGAACTGCTGAGCAGAAGCATGGCGGAAGGAAACAAGCAGCACTGGTCACACGAAGGGCCCCTCCAGCGACATCTCCGACTGTACCCCGAGGACGCCGTGCAGCGAGGACCGGCAGTCCTGAGGTAACGAGCGAAGGGGCAGCATTTAACAGGCCGCTGCTGCAGAGAGACAAAGAAATCCTGTCTGGGCAGCTTCCGAGACCCTGCAAAAAGCTGTGGGACTCTGATTTGAAAGCTACACGCGGCTCAGAAGACACGCAGAGCTGAGGGCCAGCTGCAAGAGGTGCTCTTCAGCCACAGACGCTGCTGACCGGAAGAGGACTTTGGGGTGCTCAGCCACGGACAGGGCGGGCCGCAGGCTGGCTCGCCGGCACGCGCTGGGGCCCAGGTAAAGGCCCCCTCCTGCAGAGCGCAGGGCTGGGCAGCAGCCGGGAACCACCGGCTCACAGCAAGAAAGCCCACGCAGAAAGCAGAAACCCGAAGAAATCAACAAATGTACTTTTTCATTTTGTTGCTAAAATCCCTACCATAAATCTCACCAGAGAGGAAGTTTTTGTTTCTCCAGCTTCCTACTCAGTGTCCTTGAGAAAACAAATGACACCACACTCAAAAAAAAAAAAAAATCCCGTAGTGGTTTACTTCGCACTTCCCTGTACCTTGTTATGCTGAGTGCTTCATTTAGAGAAGGCTGACCTCCCCAGCCTTCTTCATCCCAGTGCCCTTCGCTGCGGGGACACACCAAGGAACAGGTTTAGCACCGGAGAGAGGAGCCGGGTGGATGTTCCGGCGCAGGTAACCCTGCCGACTCAGCATCCCAAAGGTGCGCGGAGAGTCAGCGTGACAGTGACTGCTGTCTGAGAGGTGATTTTCACAGGAGATATAGGAGCTGTGCTACAAGCACAGAAGCTGTGAATACAGCCATTAAAAGCGAACAAAGTTATGCCCCTCGTATTTCACGAGATGCAATTTCTTCCGTAGGTCTGGGCAGCAATTCTACCCAGTGCGCACCTTCAAACATTTTGTCTCCCAGTTTTTCTTAGTAAGACACAAAAAACATTACAGAGTGGTTCAACAAGGTGCGATGAATTACCACTTTGAGATGTCCTAAGTGTGTTATCTGCCTTACCTGAACACCCACAGGAGAACAGGAAAATCTATAGGTTTATTTTCCTGTGTTTTACAGACTCTCACTAATTCCTGTAAACAAAATGACACTGATTTGTTTTGCTTATCAGCCATTAGGTGTAACACAAGGAAGGTGAAATGGACTTTGCACTACTTAACAGTCAGCAAAATAGAGATGTACACTACAGGGCTTCATAAGAGGCACCAAAATGAAGATATCTAGAACGTTTCAAGTCATAAAAGCCAAGGACAAAAAGCATTGATTAGGTAGGAATGATTGTCTTCAAGAACTAAATGTAAAGTTCAGAAACCCAAGGTCTGAATTAGGCTTGAAAGGTTTTGTTTATTAAAGAAATACATGTAAACACCAATACAACATAATGCATGTTAAAGGAGAAAAAAAAAAAGATAGAAGCAGGATTTTTTTGTGCAATTAACTCCAGACTGTGCTTCCTTTAGCAAAACCATTATCTGAGTCATGGTAAGTTTACGAAAACCTGTAGCATCTCAAAGGTTCTGGCAAGCCATCTTGCCAAGTGCTCCGTTCCTTCTAGACTCCGTGATCTAGATTTCCTCACTACTAACATACTTGAAAAAGAAATATTTCTGTGTCATTAACTAAACCAAATGCTTTGCAGTGAGAGTGTCTGGTCATCTGGTTTCTGCAGAACAGCGTTTTCCTTCTGCTGCTCACAGAAACCAGCTTGTGCTCCTGTGCTATCTTATCCTGCCTTTACTTGCAACCGGCACAGGAGCACAACCTGAACAAGAGAGCATTTTAAAGTAACATGGAAAATATTTTTTTTTACAGTTATCGTCAGGCAAATGCAATGGGACGGATCAACACGGGCAACGACATTATCTGGTGGCTGGGCTAGAGAGCCCCAGGGATGGAGTCAGGTGGCCGAGGGAAGGGAGGCTTCCCTTGAGCAACGAGCCCTCTCCAAAGTCACAGCCAGGGCAGTGCTGGAAGGAAGCTCTGGATCAGCTTGGTCTCCGCATTAGAGATTTCCGACCCGCTCGGCGCAGGAAGTTGTTCCTGTGGCTCACCTGAGGGAGTTCCTGTTATGAAGCCAGAGGGTGGTAGGTTGAAACACAGTTTCTGAGAGTGATGTAATCTTGGACAGCACTCCGTAGGCAGTGATACTAGTGACCTGGTTACAACTGCGGTGTTGTTACAGCCCCTCTGCTGGCCTGGTGATCACAAGAAAGGGAAGAAAGAAAAAAAGAGGGGAGTGGAATAATTTAAAAAGGAAAAAAAGTTTCCAGATTTCCTTTGTTTAAGTGAAGCATTTTCCTTTTCCACTTTATTTGAATACACCGACCTGGTGTCTAACAGATGGAGACTGTGCAGATGCACTTTTGGGAGTGCCCATAAAACAGACTGCTAAAATACAAATGGAGGGATACTTTTTTTTTTTGAGTTGTAAATTCAATAATCATTGCTGTCACCTCACTTTCCCAAAGGAATCTGCCCTTTGTTCTCCGGATAAAGCTGGGGAGAAGAAGAAAAAGCAAAAAAAAAGAAAAAAAAAAGAGAGCAAAGGGAACATTTAGGAAAAAACCCACAGATCCATAATCTGTACAAGCATCGCAGCATACAGCATTTGTACGTCAGGAATCCATACGAGCATGGCTGCTTAGCAGCAACAGCAGCGCACAGCAAAATATTCTGCATGTGTTATATTCTTCTCCCATTCTCCAGACCTTTCTAACAAACAAACAGGTCAGCTAATTGGCTCACGCCCAAGTCTTACCCACTAGGGTTTGCTCAGAGATGTAACTTAGTCATTTGGCATAAGCAAATCCCAGGCTTCTTCCTTTTTGAGCAGCGGAGTGGGTGAAGGCTTTCTTTGATTTATTAAGACTATTAACAAACAAACAGCAGAGTTCAGAAGCTTCCTCAAGCAGAAGAGCAGGAGCAGAAAGGTTTTTTCCTGAAGTAGCAGCTAAAAATAGGACACTTCGAGGAAGTAAAGTTCATTAAGTGATAAAGTGGTGGCTGCAGTGATGAGGGAAGAGTTTTTCCTTTTTTAATCTATACATTTATTTAGCATTATGTTTTCTTGCTCCTTATTAGAGTGCCAAAGCAGTGTTTATCCGGCTGAGGAAAAAAAGATTTCCCTTTCTGTAGTGACTTCAACATGTAGCTCATCAAATACAACGGAGTCAAGAGCTTTAAACAGACATTGCCAGCCGACAAAGTACAACATTTGACAGCATTATTTGTTGTTTATATGCTCTTTCCACAGTGGGAAATGATATGCCATTTTCAAGACACATTCCATAGTATTATGCAACAGCTTTCTTAATTTTTAATGGATATATTATTTTTAACGTATCAACTTTTGCATAAAGCATTTCAGTATTTTATTCAGCATATACCATTAATAAATTATTTGCTCCTTCATCCCCCCCGCCCTCCCAGAGCTGCACTTAGCATAGGGAAATGGTCTTTTGACACTATAAAAGATACTTTCAACTGGCACAGCCTATAGACGCTTCCATCATCAGACAAACCACCAGGAGCACATTCCTGTATCTACTTAGTCAACAAGCTGGCAGTGCTAAACACGCTGCCCAGGAGTTTCATCTCAAACCACCCTTTGGTGAAACGACTTATACACACACAGCAACCAGTTGCCATAAAAATAAGCTAGCACCCTGTACAACCAGTGATTCCTGTTAAAAGTGTTCACTTTTGGCTTGATTGCTCCAGCGTCCTTTAGTCATCACGTCCAAATGGTTTGGGACATCCAAAGGAAGCAAGTCAGGGTGCTTCTGTGCCAGAGAAACTTGTCCACTTGACCTGAGTTTGTTCAGAGGGCACGCATCTCTCATCTCAGCAGATCTGCCCATTCTATAAGGGCAAAAAATGGATGAGATTTGATGTCTTCAACTCCAGCAACACCAGCACCAAGACGCTCCGCAGGATTAAACTGCAAAAGCTTGATATAAAAAGAAAAAAATATATATGATTCAGTGACTAAGAACAAAAACAACTGCTTAAAAGTTCCAGAAAGGTCTAAGGTAAGGGACATCCTACCGTTTTCCTGCTCTATGAATTACTTTCAAGAGCGTGAAAGCATACTTGAAATTCCTAAAATCTAGTAAATGGAAGAAGACTCTCCTTTCCTTGAGTCTCAGCGTTACAGTCTTCAGAGACTACTGATCACAGCATGCAATTCCCTGAAGCACTGCTCACTGGGACTTCATTTTAAGTGTAACCTCATTTTAAAAATGAGCAGCAGCCAGAGCCTGCATCGGTAGAACTCTGGACACTGCGCTTGCTTCATGTTAACCTTTGCTCACACCACTGCATTATGGCTACATCGGGGACAGTGGTCTGTAACTTTCCATTTCATAAATTGTGAGTTGGTCCTAAAATACCACGATATTACAGCCAGTTCTCTATCTCCTAAAAAAAAAAAGTTTTAAAGAGTCCCACAAATGGACTAAAACTGAAAAACCAAAACCCCAGTGAAAGAAACAAAACAGTGTAATGGCTTCATGGAAATTTCCTAAAATTCAGCACCTCGTTTGCTTTTTAGTTGTACATCACATGCTGAATTCATGTAAAAAGGAAATCACAATATTTACATCTGTTTAAAGATACCAATCCATATAAAAGGGAATGCAAAGGTAATACTCCAAAGAGAGTAATAAAGACACACAAAAATATTTTGCAGTTTTAGAGAACTGTTTATACTCTATTCAGTTACAGCCAGTACAAAGGCATGATTTCTTTCTTGCTTTTCCTGCAACAGCTAATAGGATAGCTTCTCCCAGTTGTCACTTGGAACAACGTGTATTCATATCTTAATGCACTCAACATCTAAGTGAGTCTACATCCATAAACATAGGAATTTACACATTTTAAGATGGCTCTGCTATTTGCAGTCATAATGTCACATAGTAAAGGCAGCTCGGTGACAGTGAATAGTGCTGCTCTGATATCTTCCACAAGCCAGCAGAAACAGATGCAGCCAGGGTCTCTCTGCCTTCTGCTGAAATACAACCAGCACCAGCAGGGGGAAAGGAAGCACGGACACTTATTTTCTGGAGCCTGTCCTTCCAGAAGAACTTTAATCTTAGAAAGCAGATGCAACACAAACTGCAACAGATACCTACTGAAAAGTCATGTTGCGTATTTTGTTGGTAGTAAAGCCTGGAGGTGCCTGAAAAAAATACTGGCTGAAAAATACCAAATCAACATGAAAACAACAACTTCATTTTTCACCAGAAATAAACAGATCTCTGTTTTCTTAGAAGCTGGCTAAATGAAGGAGGTGTTTACAATGAAGTCACCTGCACTGGAAGCCACAGCAGGAGACAACGTCTGACACAGTTTTCTGTATAGCTGAACACTGATCCCGGAGAGTTATTCTGTAATGCTTTGACCTGTTTACCCTTGGCAGTGGGGGGAAGGAAAGTCGCAATGACAAATTGCTATCCATGCCAAGAGAGCTTTCTTCCTTTTCCTGACAAGGCTTCCTCAACAATGAATGGCAGCTTCCTTGGATAGTCACACAACAAAAATGTGATTTACTAGCTCATACAGCCGAAACTCTACCAGATAAGTCACCATCCTACACTAGAAGGCTTAACCTAACAGGCACTGGGGTGACTGTTCTCTCAACAGATATGGCCTTGTAATATATCTGCGAGTGGCAGAGATATATTTGCCACTTAAACCGCAAGTAGCAAAAGAGCCACTCTTTGGCATATTTAAAAATAGGCAATACATTAGTCTGCAGTGAAGAACAATCCTACGTTGGCAGGGAGAAGTGGACTGGATGACTTCATTTGTCTTCACTTCTAGTCTTAATGGGAGGAATTCCCTTCATCAAGTGTGGTTTTGCTTTCCCTTAGCCATTTGAGTCCTGTAGCACCTGTGGGTGAGGGTAACAATTTGCTACCATCTAACAATATAAATGCCGATTATACAAAAATGGGGTTTTTCTTTAGTCACTTCCCTTTCTACCTTTGCCAGAAACACACAGACACATGCTTTCACCTTCAGTGACTTCATATCACCTACTCAAAATAGGAGGTCCAAACATCTAGTTCCACTTCCATTAATTGTTTCATAGTAATGGCACAGAAGTCAATCTGTCACTGGGTCTTTTGACTCACTGAATTTTCAAAATCTCTTTCCTTCGTTTTCTTCAAGAACTATTTCTTCCATTCTGCTCATTCAAATCTACATCTAAGTGATGTCATTATTTATGCATCTACTAGCAAGATACTCTTCAAAGCCGAACACCACAGTTCACGTATATCACTCATTCTACTCAAGTGGAATAGGTCAGATCCAGGCTCCGCTTCCTCAGGTCAAAATTAACTCGTAGGAAGATAGCATTACATGAAATTCAAGACCCTGTACTACAATTTATTCTCTCAGTCATGACTAACTAAAGCTAAGAGTAAACTAAAACCAGCAGTCAATACTATTCCCATTAGTTTGAAAATGGTGTTATCAGTCTGGAAGGTTGTCTCTATTTTAAGGTTTCCTACTCTGACTTTTGTCTAACATACCAGTTATCTTCTTATTACAAAAGTCATTGTATTCACAATTTTAAAAAGTACTTTTTTTAACAAATGGCATCCAGAAGGTTTCCTGAAGGACAGCTACAGATTTTCAACCACAGCAAGGTCATAACTTCTAATCTGTGTGTTACAGGTTTCATAGTACTTAGAGCTATCTTGCTGAATTGCCATCAACATTTTTTAGTTTAATTCAATTCATTACAAATGTTTCCACGAATATTTAGGGCAGAATTCCTAAAATGTTCATGCATCACCAGCAGGTGTTTCCAAAGCACTCAGCATTGACCAAACTTGTTCTCTGAAGAAATGGCAAAGCACTCGGGTTTTCTACAGAGACAACTGGCAGCAGAAGTCAAAGTTTCCAGATGCAACAAGACAGCTGGGAAAAATTCATCAGTGCTGACAAAAGACCCATCCCCATTCCTATCAGCAGCTTTCTGTTTTTACATGTACTTACCAGAACAACTGAGGTAGGTAAGCATTTGTCCAGTCTACACATGTACTTATAGAAAACAAATTTTCCCTTCAATTACCTGCTGAATCAGTGATCGGGCTTCCTTTGATACATGGTCTGGTATACTCAAAGAAGTGTGAGTGTTTATTCCTGATGGATGGCACTCAACCAGAGTCTGGAGAAGAAAAAAGAAAAATTGAATTTAAAAAAAAATCAAAGCAGGCAGATATATTTATTAATTAAAAAAATTGTAGTGTTGGATTATCTCCTAGTATACACGCAAATTAACACACAGAGCTAAAATTTCAGTGCTTCCTAGTATGAAGTACTGATTCTGGGAGGAATGTCTACAGGCACTGATGTCCCCCTGGAGATACGATTTTAGAACATTTACATCTCAGTGCTTGTGCTCTATTGCTCAAACTTGAAGAGTCAGGGAATTTAGTGGACTTTGCTTTCTTTGTGCAGAACTAATCACCAGTTTGAGTTGGCTGAGCACTCTTTGTCTCAAAATACCGAATTAATGTACAATAGCAACATATGGTTTCTACACTGTCCCAGGAAATAATACTGAAACTATAAGGGCAAATATTTTGTAAACGTACAGAAGGAATGTTAGAGAACTTTGATTTCACTGTGGTTAAGAGGGCAGCATGGTTTTTGGTTATTTTTTCAGTCCTGAGTTTGATACGGCTTTATCAAGTTGTTCGGCTGAAGCTTGAGCATGTTTCGTTTCTCTGGTCCCATGCAGACCAAGCAAATCAAGGGTATTCAGGTTGACAAAGCCCATCTGAGAAGGACAAGCAAGGAAATCACAACTGGGCACACCACTTGTGAGAAACTACTGGCCAAGAGGTCAGTTTTATCGAGTAACTTGCTCCCAGCCTTACCTTCCCGGTGAGGAGTTCAAAAAGAATGGCACCCAGGCTCCACCAGTCACAGGCTTCTGTCTCTTCTAGGATAGCACCAACCTCTAAACACGAGACATTTCAATTAATATTAAAAAGGTCAGTTACACCTTCAAAATTAACATATATTTACAAGGTGACTGTTTAATGCTGACAGAACATATACTAAATACCACAGAGCTTTCATTATGCCTGCAATTTAGTTAGCCCTTTAGCCACCTACAGATTGCGTTGTTCAAACACAGCAACACTATACCTTTCATCCATAATTTGCCTTTTCTATGCATACATAGGCATTTTCAAGACTTGTAGGCATTACAGTTAGGATTCTTCTACACTGGACTAAAACTGGACAGTGACAGACAGTGAAGCAAAACATGTTTAGAGAATTTACCCTGGTCAGAAGTGCTGGACTGACCAGAGTGGCCTGAAGCATCCATAAAAGCAGCGCAAGGGAGGTTATAATAGTCTACTGCATATCTTAATTTTTTCTTAGAGGGCAGGATTCTCTTGTGGCTAACCCACACCCTTTGCTGGGATCACCATGGGAGGCTTTTCACAATAGCCTCTCTTGTCTGTTGGGAACCAGACAGAGATGCTAAATCTACTTCACATAGCCTAACCACAGCCAGCAACTGTGTATTGCTACAGCTCAGCCCAAATCGTACCTAGGTACAAAAAGTTGTTTTCCCTAGCATCCGGCCAGCACCCAACACTCTCTTATTGCTGTCCGTGCACAAGAGACAGTGGAGAGGTGAGATGGGAGTTATAGAGTCCCTTGCCATACACATTCACGTATTCAATAGCATGATGCATGCAAAAAACTTGGCTTTCACTGACTCAGGCTTTAAACTACAAAAATTATTAAATACAAACACACCACGCTGTCTGCTCTAAAACAGGCAGAAAAACAGATTGCAATGAAGATGAAATCTTCATTTTGACTGTCAAAAAAAACGCAGAAGCTGCACTAAAATAGCTTTGGTGGCAAAAGCCACACCAGCTTCCCAGCAGAGGACAACAATTAGCATATAGTCACACAGTTGTTGCTGTGAAAAGCATTGTGGCATGTTCGAAAAATCTTGCTCATCATTTTATGGAGCTTAGCATGAGCATGGCCAAGGAGAACTACAGATGAGTCACACTCCAGGGTCAGTGAAAGGAAGGCGGTAGCCCCAGACCTCCCCAGATGCAGAGGTGCACACAACGCTAGCACGGGGATGTGCAGAGGGCTGCTCCCTCGGGCAGCTGCCACACAAGCTGGAAGACACTCAGCACCTTATGGGACTAGGCTGAGGTTGCTGTTGCAAGAGCAACAAGGAAGGATGGCTCAGACATTGTTTCTTTAGATAGGACATCCATCACATTGAAAAGTTTATTACAGTTAATGGCGTTTGAATGCCCAATACATCACTATAAGGGTGCCACACATTAGAATTTATTCCGTTCCTTACAGATTAACACTTCTATCAGTATCGAGAAACTTTTACAAAGATATAATGGCAGCCACATGAGGAACTGTATCAGCATAATTACATGCATTTTAAAAATGTTTTAAGATCCCAGGCAAGCATCCAGATGAAGTTGAAATTATGGTAAATTAAGAGACTTTGTGTAAGAATCAAAATCTGATCTTGCAATTTAATTTTACATCCCTTCAGAAAGGCAGACCTTCCAGGTAACTGTCCTTTAATAAAAGAAAAACAAAAAAAACAAACTCAGGCCTTTCCACACAAACCAGCTGGCGAAACGTTTTCATAGCACCTCTCAGTAAAACCTCTGATTGTGATTTCCTAGTGCTGTATGTTCCAATAATGTACATTTAAAAACAAGATAACATGAATGGAAAGTAAAATCTAAAAACAAATACTTTAGGCTTCTTTAGAGCAGCTTTTTCTCCCGTGTGGCTTTAAGCCTGTGGATATTCTAGACTAAGAGAGCTTTCTTCCAAACAAGTGAAGATTTTTATTTTTAAATTAAATTCCACACTTATTCCAGAATAAGGACAGTAAAGCCAAGAGTTTATTAAGATTGACTACTACACTCTCAGTTCCTATACTACCATTAACTTCCCCGTATTGATACATCTTAAATTTTAGAATAATGCCACAAAAGGACATGTCTTCCCCAAAGACATTCAGTGAGGATGGGCCTCTTGAGTTATAGTCCAATATAAAAAAATATTCTAAAGGTGAAAAAAACCATCATTCTGAGCACAGGGAAAAGAAATATTACAAAAAATTCATTTCTGAGTTTTGGTATTATTTCCTTTTACTTTGGCAATCACAGATGCTGATCCATTCTTTGAAGCATCTAAATTACGCTGCCTTCTTTCACAGAATCACACACTGCTCATTACGGGAAGTTGATGTAACCTCACTTACTTCACTGACGAAGAAAATGGACACAGAATAAGAGTCAAAAACTAAACTAGAGTCCACTTCTCCAAAATCCAAGCTCATATTTTCAACTGTAAGAACACTTTCAATATATGCCAAGTCAAAACAAATATCATCGCAGATCTTTTAAGAGAGCAGCACTGAACTCTTCCATCCACTTTTGACCATGACCAAAGTCACACAAGTGGGATAAATTGAGAACAGTCAAGTAACACAGATTTCTCCCTGGGCTGAAGGGCTCTGGCTGGGTTCTCGTGCACACACCAGAATGCGTGACAAGTCATCTGAACCAACACAAAACAGAAAATGGAAAACTGAGTATCCTTTTTTACAAAAACTAAATTTTAGCTCAACTTTTCTCCTTTTACCCAATGTCTGCTTTCCTGCTGCTTTCCCTAGGTCCTAAAGTTTCCTTACTTCAGATTAAAATAAATGTTTTCCTTAGGAAAAAAAAAGAAAAAAATCATTGTGAATAGTAACATAAACATGTGTTGTTTACATTCCCTTACTTCAAACAGGTCACATTACTTCTGATGCAATATGCCGATCATAATAAATTCAGGATATCACATCAATATTACTGCATTTTATCTTGACTACACATCATGGGAAAATCTAGAAACTACAGATTATGAAGTGCTTTCAAGTGATACAGAGTAGCTAGCTAATGTAATATACCACACAGGGCATATGCTTTTTTTAAAGCTTTAATATTGCAATAAATCTGAACTACAATATCTGCCTTCACTAAGAAAACATTTTCATCTCAATCCATCAGCAAAGTAATTTAGACAATAAATGGTAGCAACCCATAAGCTTAAGTGAATAACATGGGGATATTTGTGCCAATTCTTTACTTCATGAACCTTAAAATCAAGGACCTTATCCACATTTGTACAAATATAAACGTGCACACACATGTGCACGGTGTTTGTGTTTCTAGGACTAGCAGCACAAAATTTGCAGGAAAAAATATTCATATCATTTTCCAACACAAAATCCTTTTAAATTGGAGAAATAAAAAAGTAGGGTAAAAAAAAAATCAGCAGCTCTTCCAACTTTACTGCAACTTCATTAAAAGGGAGAGTTTTCTTCTTTCTCCCTTCTCAATGCATGCCCATACGACATCTAGCACCCAGTCAACAGCAATGCTAAATTCCTGCACAGAAGCAATTTCAACAGCAGCCGTTGAGGTAACTGAAAGGAAGGAGATTTGTAAAACGCTATCAGGTTCAGATAGAGACAGATGGTACAGGTAAACACCTTCACTACCCAGCACTGTCCTCCTTCCAGAGCAGCTGGTCTCAACTGAAAGGCCATTTCTTTATGGTTTCCATACTTATCTCAATATTTGCATTATACACAGTAATACCTTACTTCCTGGTAAGGGATACGTAGCTGACAACGCTCTGTATTTTTAAACAGAAGCGCCAGTTCTAAAGCAAAAAAGCAGAACTTCACCTCTCTTGAACACACATCCTCAATAAAGTTATTAACGGTAACACCAAGGCTGATTTTCTCATTCTTTCTACAACACCTTGACCTGAAATATACCCTTCATGCTGAAGGATTTCAAAGGCTTTTACTACCATACCTCAAACATTTTCTCCCAAATACAGTTTCCTCCAGGGCTGACAATAGGGCCTCCCAACCAGCACACACAAACACTAGCTAACATAAAAGAAGCCAGGCTTAAAGGTGGACTTAGACATTCACTGTGCAACTCCGGACAGATGGCTTGCGAATCACCAAGAACAAAAACTCAATCAAAAACTTTGTAGGATAAACTGTAACATCCAAAAAAACGCATCTGAAGTCAGCTCACAAAAAAATAGGCTCTAGGTGGAAGTACTCCTTCTCCAAACACCTAAGAGTCAGGAAGGGCTTTGCATTGAGGTGGAATTAAGAAGTGAATCATTTGACTCTTGGTGGATTGATAAGAATTCAAAACCTGAGGGGGCCCTTACCCCGTGTTTCAAGCAGAAACAGCATACCTTCAAGTGTCATTTCTGCACTGGTAAGAAAACAAGGAGACCTATCTGAACTACCATCAGGTGTCTGAAACCGTTCATGAGGAAATGGACTTGTCCAACATCCTGAAAACATCAGACACAATGTTTTCCCCTTCTGTGGCCATTAAGATAAACAGTATTGCACGAAAAACCATTAGAGTCGCTTCGGAAATTCTATTTACCTTACACTCATTTAATTTTAAAAGCTTACTATTTTATCATATTTTAATATCTATATATGTAAAGAAGCATTTGCAGAGAACCAAGTAAAATGAGTCCAAGCTAATTTACTCTAGGCAGACTCAGTCAGCCAAGATATTGTAAGATACAGACACTAAATAACACATCACACAAGCAATCTGGCCATAATGCTTTGCCTAAAATGCTTTAGCAATTTATAAAACACAGTATTGAACCATCTATAGTTAAGTATAAAACGTTCATCATGGTCTTTAAACAATAAAGTAGTGAGGCAAGTCCAATGAACATCTGCTAAGATCAAATGGAGTATGAAAATAGGAAGTTTCATCTTAAAGGTATTCAAAAACATATGACCGTCTATGTTCATCTTTGGAAGAAATTTCCTCATGTCACTAAAAGAAAATAATTAATAGACGGAACTGTATTCTTTCTTCCTTTTAGCAGCCCAAAATGGAATTAAAACTTCCTCTAAAATAATCAGGTGAACAAGGGAGACAAAAACTTTTTACTGCTCTGTTATCAAAACAAAGCAAACACTAATTAACCTTTCAGCTAGCTCCATTTATTTTCAAAAGGCATCTTCTATACTACCTTCAAGTTTTAGCCCCATTTGTAATAATAATAATAATTATTTAAAAATTAAAAAGGAAAATAAATAAAAACCAGAAACAATCACACCACACAGGTAAATTACAGTTTCTTCCAGAGGTATTAACTGGCTTTTATGTCGGCCAGACTAAAATACCAGATTTTCACAAATCAACTGCTTCGGTACATCTTACTGCTTATTCTAGTTACAGAGTCTATGAAAAACCACAAGAACACGTACTTCATCTAACACATGTAGTGTACTTACAACAAGCCTGAGTGCCAAACCACATCAGATTATTTTCAGAAAATACGTGATTCTCTCCCCAAACCTATGCTTTCAATTACCTACTCCAGGTTCATGATATCTTGCTATTTTGGGAGCAGTCAGTTGTCATTGTTTTCTGTGGGACACTCAGGTGTCTTTGGAGAGCTGTACCACTCCAAATGGTTGTGGTAAAGTTGTTACTCCCAGCTTCACATTAATCAGTACTTTTTCTGCAGTTCCAGACCTTTCCTCGTTATTTGCGCCAGCCATATATTTTTCATGTTAATGTTTAGTCCTGTTTCCTATTGCCAGGGCTTCTCAAATCAAGCTAGCCCATCGTTCTGTCTTTGCTGCTCAAAGCTCATGCACCTGCCCTGCTTTTTCCTGTCCTTTTTAGGATTATCCTGAGACATTAATGTCACACAAAAAGCTAGGATGGAGTCAGAGATAAAATCTAGGAAGTCCAGTCTTTCACTATAACCACAAGACTAGCCCACCCCTCATCACCTCTCAGGGTCAATGGCACTTTAATCTACCACAGTTATTTTGCTTCTTAAACAACCTACTCAAATTAAATTACTATAATACAGAATAGCAGATTTAATGAGCACCTGCAAATTCCTACTGAAAAACACATACACAAATAATATGCAGGTTTTCCAGCATCAAATATCTATTTGGTAAACAGAGGAAGACCATTTTTTCCTTATTCAGTAAATAAAAATTATAGCATACAGGCTAATAATAGCAACCTAGCCATTTTTATTTTCATGCCATATGTTTTAGGTTATCAGCTACACTTCGCGTCTGTATTTTCAATTGTCTAAGACTAGAAGTGACATCTTCATTTGCGAGTACAAAAATCAGGTTGCACACTGAAACATTTTGGTCTTTTTTGGCACAAAATAATTTACCCACAAAGCCTTCTTTTTGCTTAGGTTTTGCATTGTGTACAATTAGTAGCAGGTTAGATAAAACCAAACATACCATATATTTATATGTGGTTTCTGTGAAGGCTAGTTTGTGTAAATAAGGCTTGATCATAGCACACAGCTTAAGAAAGCATCAGAACAATATGATGCATTACTGATGGCCAGTCTCCTACTTACATTTTCTATGACGCTAAGCTCCCTTTGCTTTATGATGTCAACAAGCAAATCTCCAGTTTTTAGTAAACACAGTCTGGTGAAAACTCATTGTTTGGACAAGAAAGAAAAAAGACTCCAAAGGCAGCCCAGTTCTGAAATCTCATCCTCCGAAAACACTACAGGGATGCGACAGAACGCACCCCTGCTGCTGGAACGAGAACTCGGAGAGTGTAAATAAAACATCTCATTCACACATCGTATTTACACAAGATGTTAGACCAGCAAGCTGCTTCTACAACATGACACTTCACAGGTTAGATCAAAAAAGTACCTAAAAGATTTTTCTTTATGAGTAAATCCTCAATTTAATCTGTTTTAGTGAAGACAGTCTTGACTAGGCTGCGGCTGTAGACAATTTTGTCTTTCTCATAGGTGTTAAGCGTACTATGAAGGGACTTTTTTAAAAAAGTCACCAATTTGATTTTAAAAATCATGACTATCAAGAACGGAATATAATTATTACTCCATTTAAAAGGTAACAACTCTTTATATTTAAGATCACAAAGTTGGCAAAACCGATACTTAAATAACAGAAGGTGGTCATTTGCATTTCAAAATTCATCTATCTTGCTTTTCCCTCAATTAGACCAAAACATGTTGATTCACAGGTTTGTGTGTGTGTTTGTTTCTTTTTTAAACTTATTTATAGAGCAGAATAATGGCCCCCCTGCTAGGCTGGCATTTGCTCAAGTTTCTGTCTGTGTAAATTGAATCTGTTACTGGAATTTTCCCCCCTTCAGAATACCAAGGCACATTAACCAAGAGATAAAGAGATACATTGCTGATACTATCAGCCACCAGGCAGGTGGATAATGCGAGGGATTTTTTTATTAGTTTTTGTGGGGTTTTTTGGACAAATATGTGATAAGAGTTCTCAGGGGGCACGGAGAGCAAAGGGCTGTTTAAACAGAAGTGAATCATTCTCATCTGATCTGCTAATAACTTTGTATTCAGACATCAGCTGCTTAGCACACTTTAAAACATTCAGAAAACAAAATTACTATAAAGAGGAGGAAAGTTAAAGGAAAAAAACACATAAACCTCACATTAGTCACCTTAACCATATTAACGCAGCAGAAATTCTCAGTTACAAGTGCTTAATTTCTTCTTTAAAAGCAAATAGGTTATTCTTGGCCAAAACCCCCACAGTTTTACTTGAAGTGGTGTTGAGTTTATAGGGGATGATTTATAATCCATCATTTCCCTTGTGGGTTAGAGAAACAACATTTGACTTATCATAGGTGAACAGCAAAGATTTAGTTTGGCCATTAATCAAAGTATAGCACAGGCGCTACTTTTAAGCATCTGCAGATAGCTTTGTTGTTGCAGTAGTTGGTTCAGCATGAACTTTTTTTTTATTGAGTAGAACTATGCAGGAGTAAAGACAGTTATCTAACTTTACCAACAGATTCAACAGTACTATGAAAAACACCACGACTCTGAGCTTGCGAGTACGATTCTTGATATGCAAATCACTACAAATAAACTGCATCTTCCATCTCCAGTTCTTATGTGAAGTTAGGCTAATTAGAGCCAGCAAGTGCAACAGCAAAATCCATTAATGGTACAATGCCACCTGCCGTCAATAGTGGAGAAGTGCCACTCCTTGCAACAGATTCAGCCCTGCTTTTAATTTATGCACAATATAAAATGACAATTGCTATTTCATACAAAATTAATTATATTGCTAGCAGGGAATGGTTTGCAGTTTTTTAAACTCTCTCTTCCCTCATCTTTTTGACACTTCTCCATTTATAACGTTCGCATTTGTTCTATTATTTCATATATACACTGCACGATCTCTTTTCTACATATGCAGTCACATTGCCTCTCCGCTTTTCATAAGATAACAAGAGCTGAGCAAGTCCTTGCTATTCACCATGGCAAGGATCTGATCACTGTTTCTGTACCAATACTACTTTGCTTTGCTTTAATACAAGGTTACAACCTGGGGTACTGAATCCTAGATCCTGCAAGCAAACTCCACGTAGTTGGACCTCTATTCTCCCCTGGGTCTAAAAAGCTTCAACATTAATACATTATTACCCCTAGTCCCTCCAGGAATTAGATTCTGATATATAAATTGTAGAATTTAGACTCCATGTTTTCCTTCAACTAATAAAGCAACTTAAAATTTAAATATGTCCTTAGGCACTTCACTGCTAAGCACTTTATAACTTGTGCTGTAAAAAAGCAACACCTGAAACCTTATCAATTAAAAAGACAAAATTGTTTCAAATACATTTTTACATCTTTCACATAACTCTGCAATACAATTTCCTACCTATTTTAAATGGAAGATATCCTGCAATCTGTTTAAATTTCACATTCATCCTCTCCTTTTTCTGCCTCCAAAATTTGCTCCTCAAAAATCAATGCAGAAAAAGAGCTGCATCCCAAGACTCATCATCTGTTCTCAGTCTCCACACCAGACCCTAAAAGACAGTGTTTTGATAAAGACATCTTCCCTTTCTTGCATACTTTTAATGAGTACATTTAAATAACAAAACATTGAAACCACGTAACATACAAGTTATCATATCCAAATCCTATTCTATCCCAAACTCTGATGAAAACACACACCAAGCTAAACACCTGGAGGCAAAATTTTACAAGCCAAGTTTCACTACATCTTTCAGTTAGGAGAGAAAACGAGAGGGAAGGCTGAGTACCCAGAGGTAGGGCAACACAGCACACAATACTGGAAACACCAGGAAAATTCAAAACAAGATAAAGACTTGCTTCGAGTCACTTTATTTAGTCACTGTGTTGTATTATGATAAGAAATCATGAGACCTGATGAAATTTTCTGAAGATCACTTGTTCACCTCTACAAAACTGCAGCCCTTCCTTCAGCAGGAAAAAAGCAAGCTGTGAGAAACATTTATGATCAGCTTTAAAAAGCAACTTAAAAAGAATTTTTTAAAAAAAAAAAAAAAAACAACAAACTTGTCAATTTCTCTTAGTGTACTGAACGGAAGCACAAGTATAATTTCAAAATCCTTATTCCACGAAGCAGCTTGAGGAGCAATGCTATCATGATAAAAGGGAGACATGGGTTCCAGGGACATGGTACACGCCTTAAAATGAAAAATGATTATCCAAATGAGTTTTTTTTTCCTGTAACATCGGAGCCTAAAGAAAGCCCACTAACGTGATTATTTTTTTAATACTGATCAAAAGTTCTAGAGCAAGATTTACCAGCAGCAGTAGCCCTGAGAAAGCTGTTTTGGACTCAGCTATACACCATTATTGAAGGTACAGGTATTAATTCTCAGAATAGAATGGCACTTAGCTCCAAAATGTATTTTGTACTGCAAAAAATAGCGTGAAATAGCTACACTAAAGTAAGAGTACGCTTTGCAGACATAACATTAAGGTCAAGAAATATGAAAGGTAAGAATCATAGAGTATCAATTCAGCCACCTTGCATATATCTAATATTTGCATTTGCAAATCTTCATCTTGTAGCTCGCCAGTTAGAGACACACAAAGCAAACTACAGCTTGGGGTAGGGCAGAGAGGGCGGAAAGGAGAGGGCAACTTAACCAAGAAAAGCCCGGATGGATACCACACCTGTGCTGTGAGGTGGAAATAATGATGGTGCGGAAAACTTTATTCTTGCATTTGGGGACTTCTAAATATTATTTCAACTGCTCCCTAAACACTTAATTACTGCAGGAGTTGGCTGGTTGGGGCTTAGGGGGCAAAAAAAGACTCTCTTTGGATCCTCATTAAAAAACAGAAAAATTAAGATTTGACTTTCACAGCTCATTAATGATAACAGGTTGGGAAAAGGCTGCACTTCCATCTTTGCTACTACTCAACTAGGGAGCGCTTTGTACGAGGCTGTGTTAGCGAGGCAGGAAAACGTCTCTTTCTGACAGGACATCATGCAAGTTGGCAACCAGGACACGTTTCTTTTTAACAATCACAGGAATTGCTGGGATTCGCCAATTTTTTACTATTTATCTCAAGAGGCCGGCATTCAAATTTTTGTTGAGATCCTACCATCTTTATTCACAGAGAGCAGTTCCTTACTGTACTTCAGTTGCGAGACTAAGTCACAGAATAAACACCTGATGCCAAACTAAGTTCAGAACTTCCATTGCTGATAACTCTTATTCTAAATTTTTCTGAGCACACTTGCAGACTCTGAGCTTGAGGACTACCTGCATGCCAAGTTGCAATGCCTAGCCAGACCACGCGCTCCGCAGAAAGAGTATGTTGGCATTTCAAATTCAGAATAAAAAAGAGAAACTGAAAATCTGAATAGCCTCCCAGTAGTCATTTCAACTCTAAAAAGTAGTTTTTTTAAGCTAGCTATGAATTTTTTAAAATACAAAGTTATAAGTAAAACACCTGATTTTCGGCTGTCACTACCATTTGACCACTATATTAGCAGAAAATAAATTGGAAAAAGGGAAAGAGGGAGGGCTCAGTTTCAAGTGCCATCCTTGCTATAAAAACCCAAGAGATATTGATTTTATCACCCTCATGACTGATGAAAGCAGTTCTAAGAGAAGAGCTCTCTAAACTATTTCAAAGCCCACTGTAGCTCATCAAAAATGTCAGAGGCATCTCTGAGCCTATTAGGGTTGTATTTTTCAAAATGCTATGGGTTTTTTTCCCCCATGTTCTTTGCACGTATAAATTTTTGTATTTTTAAGGCTCTTAGTGTCATCTTTTCAGTCTGCCCTCTCCCTTATTTGCTCTTTTCAGTTATCAAGATGTACTCACATATAGCAAATAACTGCAAGAAAACAAAACATTCCTTAAATTTGCTTAAACAAGACATTCAATACAATTACACTTTATGGAAATAATATAACAAACACCACCACAGTTCAACAATAAAGCAGTTATGAGCCCTCTAGCTTTTTAAGACATTCAGGAAAAAGCAAAGAAAATTCAGATATTGCATGATCTCGAGCTCTATGCTATAGAGGCTCCGTGAGAAAATGAAAGCTGCTAATCTACTTTCCAAGTGAAACATTGTAGGTGATTGCTCTAACCTGGGGCACAGTACATTCTCTCTACGGCATCGTTGTCACAGGAATCTTCAACCTCCCTCCACCTGCTAAAATACGTTAGCTGAATGTGTCCTAAAAACAAAACGACAGGAGAAATCAAAACATTTTTCCCTTCCATTTTCTGCAGAAGTGAACTGTAATTACTCCTTTTGTAGCTAAAAACAGTATCATTAAGAATAATGGCATCATTAAGTACTAGAAGCTATTACTGGGGGTGAATTTGCTGCACTGATAATGAAGCTCTAGACAGGAAATGAAGATACTAATTACAAGATAAAACGCCTACTCAGTTAATTGGAAGCAACAGCGAATAAAAAGAAATGCATTTGCAAAAGTTCCTGACCTCTATCATTCAATAAGATGTTGTTTGGGTTCAAATCGCGGCACACAATTCCTTCTCTATGTAAAGCATCAAGGGCTACAACCATTTCAGCTGCCCATCTTTGAATGCAGTCCTCTGGGATATAAAACCTGGAGGTTATCGCTAATCTTTCGTCGAGGTTCTGAAAAATTTGATGTATTTCCTTCTCCCCTGCTACTGCTATTTCGTCTTCCCTCTTTGCTGCTGTCTCTTTACGTTCAGCTGCTGGTAACAAAGCCGAGTCTATTTCCTCCTTCTCAAAGTCTTCAGTTTGATCGGAAAACAGCAACACTGCTTCATCTCTTAACATGTCTCCATCCAAGCTAACATCTTGAGCACCTGAGAGCGGGTTGGAAATAAACAAACTTTCTTCTTTGCTTGTCACGTTTAAGGAGCAGGCTCCAAGCCCTTGAAACAGAGCCCCGTCTTCTGAACTACCTACCTCTTGGTCAGATGTAAAGAGGGTCCCAAGAGCTCCCTGAGTGACACCGCTTTGTCCATTTGCTTCCTCGTGGGAAGGATCACCCACTTCTGGTGCCACATGATTTGGCTCTTGATCAAATGCTTTGCATGGCTCTGCAGAATTATTTAATTGTAAGACATCAGGTGTTTCTAATAACTTTACTTCCAACATATCCCTATCAGTTTTTGTAAACTTTGTTGGCCTTGACACTGCTGTCTCTTCTGTTTCATCAGACATACCAGGTAAGTTTATTAGGAGATCAGGCCTTCCTTCATCAACACTATTTACATCATCAAAAGCAGCATCCTTAAAGGAGATAACTGGCACAGAGTCATTTGAACCCCTGCTTACAGTGTCATGAGCTCTCATACCCATTTTGCTCTCTAGGGCATCCATGCTTCTGTCATGATCTGGGACAGAAAGCAATGGCTTCAAAGGCTCCGATTTCAGGTTATATAATTTTTCTCCAAAATCAAGCCCCAGGAGCTCACTAGTGCTATCTTTGCTATCTATCCTGAAGAGTTCCATGGGGCTGTTCTTTGATTTAGTTAATGAGTCCAATATCCTAGTAGGGCTAGCTATTTCCGACTCAGCATTGTCAATGAAAAGCTTTCGTTCCTGAGATGCAATCTGAGAGGTGAAGCTATCACTGCCAACGACACTGCACTTCTGTAAGCAGCTTCTCTCTTTGGTATTTAGACCTTCGCTCTCCAGTTTAACCACCGGTTCCTCATTTAGAGAGCCAGAATCAATTTTTTCTTGCCCATATTCATTGCATAATGTTAAATAACTAGTAGTGCACTCTTCTTCTGAGCTGGATCCTGAGTCCATCCACTTGGAACTCTCTTGGCCATCTTCCTGGTTGCTGCTGTCATCCTGAGAGCTCGGCGTTAGGCTGCTCTTCAGTGGGACCACCTTCAGCATGCTCTCCCCATAGCTTTCTCTGGAATCAGTGCTGCTACCGATTTCTTTAGGACTAGGT
Source organism: Calonectris borealis (assembly GCF_964195595.1). Taxonomy (NCBI): domain Eukaryota; kingdom Metazoa; phylum Chordata; class Aves; order Procellariiformes; family Procellariidae; genus Calonectris; species Calonectris borealis. The sequence goes on along the minus strand of NC_134314.1, from coordinate 103,768,219 downwards.
GTTGGCTGCTCCAGGTAAATTTTAGTTGAACTGGATGTTCTGGGTTCAGGAATTTCAAAGCTCTCTTCAGGACTTCTGTTTAAGAACTTACTGACATAAGACCACAGTTTTCCTCCTGCAAGAAAAGAGGGCAGGGGGGAAATGTCTTAATTTCACTCAAGACAGAATCGGTTTCATTATGAAACAGCAAAATACCCTCATTGTCACAATACACTATATCCTTATGCCCACAGAGCAAGTTGGATCTCCTACCTCAGGAGGAAATAATTACAGGGACCACAACTTGCTTTTCAAGCAGATTTGTATTAATACATAAATATTTAAAGAGCCGCATCTGAGATTAAGCTTTTTTTTTTTTTTTAAAAAAAAAAAACTTCAGTCAAGTCTCATTTCGGAGTCTGTCTCAAGTTGCATAGCGGCGACTACTCTCCATCTGCTGTCTCAAAAGAAAGTAAAAACTAGGGAACATCAAATGATTTAGCGCCCATCACCAGTTCTGCCTGTACTGAATACTTCTGTATCACAGCTCCAAGCTCATGAGCAATGTTAGGGGAGATGGACTAAAAACTAATTAGCATGTTGGGTAAGGGGAAGGGAATTACCTCATATTAGCAGAATAGTTTAAGGATCTGTTTCTCTCTTTGAAGCAGTGGTTTTTGTTAGTTAAATATGGATGTATTTCTCCCTTTAACTTCAGAACTCCGTTTTTTTACGCCTTGCTGCAACAAGGATTTATCAATATTCTAAGTCACATTGGCAAACCAGTTCCTTCACATCAAAGACTCTAAGACAGTTACAGCTCCAAAAGCAATACTTACATTTAAAAAAATACAAAATAGGACTCTCTATATTGTACATACAAAAAAAGCTTACAGATTACAAAACAGAATTTACACAAAACAAATCAAGAAGTTACTGCATTCTTGCACGAGCCAAAGAATTTGGCTTAAAGCTAGAAAGCCACCTTTGATAACTTATGGAAAAATGCAAAGTCAAAACATTTCAATTTAAAAGATTGTACAGAAATTCTGGAAAATGCAGGGGTTCTAACAAAATCTTTGTAGAAGAAAAAAATAAGTATCCAGTCCACTGGGCATCTGCAAAGTTTTGACTGTTTTTTTTGGTTCTCTTTTTTTTTTTTCCCCCTTTTTTTTTTTTTTTTTTTTACTTCCTTGGGTAAAAGAGTTTTCTATTTTTCCAAAATACAGTCTTTAATAGTTATTTTTAAACACTCTCCATATCAGGCAAAATTCCTTTAAAAAGTACAATAAAAGAAGGAAGTATTTTTCATTGCCTAGGAGCAGGTTTTCTATATGCCCAGGTATTTCAAAAATAACTTATCAAAGGCAGAAACACCTTGATACTTTAAAAATGAATTTGAATAATAGAATGTGGAGTTTTCTTGCCCTCCATCCCCCTGGTTAAGACAAGACTTGAAGGGGGGGAGAAAAAAAAAAAAACACCTCACTGGTTGTGGTGAAACTAAGTATATTAAAAATATTAAGAGGAAATTCTAACAGCTTGAGTCCAATGGTAAAAATGACAATTTAGATCTATTAATCCACATGGTTTCTGCCATAAGCTACAAATGGACTTAGTAGGTCAAAATGACCCTTGCCACCTTCTAGAAGATGATGAGAAAGGATGCCAGGTAAAGGAACAGGAGCAAACAGAAGCAATGCTCATGGAAAAGGGAACAAGAACTGCTATACTGACCACTGTATTGCATAAGCACTTTAAATACTTACCCAAAGATGCATTCAAAAAACCTACAGGCGTGCCATGCCAGAGTAGCAAGACATGGCTCATCAGTCCCTCCCAGCAGAGCAGCTGCCCTCAGCGCAGCGGAGCAGGCTACCTCCCGGGGCAGCGACCGACCCTGAGCTTGCCTGGACACAAGCGACCTGCCGCCCCGCGTCGGTGAGACCGAGGGCCCTGGTCCTGCCAGAAGTGCCTGACAAGCAGGACCGTGCCTCCGTGAGAAGCAGTGAGTCCGGGCAGACTCTTAAGATGAAGCCTCTTGCCTTAAATACGACATGTTACACAGCTGTCCAGCAGGGCAAAGGCAGAGCCGGGGCACTGCCATGCCTTCTGAGCCCTGCAGCTTGCATAGGACTTCAGAGTTACTGGTTTTAAACTGATTTGGTAAAAATAAAAGTTGATCATCCCATAATCACCAATAATTCTTTTTCTAATATTACATTTTTACATTTATTCATGCTTTTGCTATGGAATGGCAAGGAGAGAAAACAGAAAAGAGAATGAGAAAGAGAGCAAGAGCATATATATTTTTATATATGTGTGAAAGACTTTCTCCTCTTTTTCACACTTTCATCCATGACAAAAGAAGCAACACAAAAGTTTAATTTTACCCCAAGGTTCTGATGGAACAGTATTTTTATAACAATCGGTTTTCTTAAAAATTTCAATTAAATTACTTTAAGTAAACAGTGCTTGCAAAACAACTTTGCCCAGTTTATTAACGAGGCATGGAATTATCCAGGGTCGTTTCATACCAAACAATAAAATCTCATTTGACAACCACGCCTCTGTAGCATTTAATAAAATACAATGTCTGCCCATCCCACCTGCATTATACTAATTAGTACAAGCAAATGCTAAATTTTTCCGTCTGCACATTACTAGTGTTTATTATTTGTGCTTCACAAATTTCTTATGAAAACACAAATCTCAGGTTTCAAAGGGTATTCACAGAACACAACCTACGAAGACCCACTTTACATTTTGGACAGTGCCTGGCACAACAGCACCTCAGCCTCCAGGCACGGCTTTAATGCAAATTTTAGCACCATCAGTCTTTCCTCAGATGCAAGTAGCAAGAAAAGGTCTTTCTAATGGAGGCCTGGGTCGAGCTTTGACCCAGGGATGCTGAAAGCTCAAAACCTTATTGATCTATTGTCACGTTTTTCTCCTGTGTCATTATTGGACACCAGGTGTGCTTTTACGTGTGACACCTGAATAGCTCTCACTGACATAAATGTTTCGTACCCCTATATTAGGGTAGGAAAGGGCTGGGCTGCCTGGCAGTATGAAAAGTGCAAGAATTATCCTTACACAACTTAGATTTTCACCTACAGACAGGTCAAGCTGCTTTCAGGACAACTCCTGTCTTCGGCTCCCTCCACCTCACTTCATGCAAGATTTCATGCAAGATTTCATGCAGCCTCCACTAGATTTTGGCCTCTACTCAAAGTCTTAGCGTAGCTTAAGAAAGAAGACGACCCAAGAAGGATTAAGGAAGGAAAATAGATGTGTTGAGATCAACCCTCCAAAACCCCACAGGAAAATCACTGGAAGAGTCAAGAGGTTCGGACTATGTTTTTAAAAATGTTCAATTTCAAATGCTTTCAGCAAACCTAAAATTTGCAAAAGACAAAAAAATCTCTTTACCCTTACAGTATTCAGGAGTTCACCACTGTCCACCTGTGAAAACTGACAGAACTGCAACAATTACTCATTCTCTATTTATAAATATATTATCTTACCTTTTTAAAAAAGAAGCTGCTCATTAATAATCACTTGGACTTAGAAATCACAGTGGAAATGACTACTTACTGCAACTCCAATTTAGAGTTAAAGGCAAGTAAATACAAAAAAAAAAATTATTATGTCCAAATATGTTTACATACAAATATTTCAAGACTGGCCTCCTGGTCAAGTGGAAATACGTAAATAAATGCTTATTCAATAATTGTGTTCTATAGTGAAAAACAACAATTTTATTCCTTTCTGAAAATGTCCAATTCAGGGTCAAACAAGAGTGATATTTGTATCTGGGTATATAATTATGCCTTTATGAATGACATACTAATAATCTTTCCCCCTCTCCCCATGTGTTGTGTAAGATCAAGAAAACCCATTAGCAAGCCATGCTAATATAGTATCAGGAATCTATAAAAACTAAAATTACAGAAATCAATCCAAACAAGTAAGCTTCAGTCATTGTCAAATAGTCTAACATACTAAATAATTATAAAAGCTACCGTTTTAAGCTAAAGTTTATTAGTGTTTCAGAAGTACAGTATTAACATAACTAATTAAGATTATTTTCTTCTACCATGAACTGACTCTACAACCAGTCTAGTTCACTCTTTCTGGTTTTATTAGCACACTAAAATCACCATGCTCTACATTCTTCTGCAGTTATTCAATGTAAAATTACTTATTACAATTGCCTTACTTAACCACATTTCCAGCACTCTGGAGGTTATATCTCTGCTTTGAGAGGCAGAATCTAAAAAGTTAGTGTCCAAAATAATCAACAGGAAATTTCAGCATAAAGTGACCAAGCGATGAAGCTGGCTAGGAATCTTGTTAGTTCCATAATATTTTTATATTCTTTCAAACATTTCTGCAGTTTTTTGTTATTAATAGCACTTGACGCAGGAAGATCAAAGAGAAGAAGATTACAGAGACTATACAGTACATATCATAGGATAAAATGAAACCTAACAGATCAGCAAATTTAGTCTCCTAAACATGTTTTTGTTCTAGCTGACAAGAAAAATTTATGATCTGTTGGATTTTTCCTCACCCAGTGCTCAGACACTTAACATTTCAGCTTCACATCCTGAAAGACTGGCTGACTAAGGAGACATATTCCAAAATAAATCAATGGCTTTTGGTAGCTTGGCCCATGAGTTTACTCTGAAGGATGATATACTCCAATTCCTGCAGAACTGGAATACAGCTAAGAATGCAGTAATCATTGTATTTAGGAAATCCCAAACAAAGTCAAAGCGAATAATCCAGGCTTCCAAATAATTGTGATCGGATAGGGAAGAAAAACTGAGAAAAAGGGTACTGAAAGACATCTGTTTGAATTATTCTCCAAAACCGGGCCTAACTCTGTACATGACTGCATAAGAATTTGTTTATGGCCAGGAGTACCAATCATAAGTCATGCACCTCATGCAAATTAATATTCTTCCTTGCTGGAAAAAGAACAACCTTATGGTTTTCTTAGAATCATTGTCCTCCTTTTCAATAAAGACATGTCTACTGGTAAACGTCATCAAGTTAATATACAATGACTACGTAAAACTATGCTTGTACAGTTCCTAGGCCAAAAGGGAACCAGACATGTAGGCACTACCATGATACAACAATAATGCTTCACAGCATCCCAATGGCAGCCACAGTGGGCTTGCAGCGTACACATGAATTGGAAGCTAATCTCCAACCTAATCTCTAACATGACAGTAGTTACAAACACCAGAGCCTTATATACACAGCTGCTTCCACTGCTGCTGGTGAATCTCTGCTACAAAGTTTGCTAGTTTAGGCAAAGCTCCCACTTCCCAGTGCACTTTGAGCAAAAGGTATTACTTCAAAGCAGCCTCCTGAAAAAGTCACTTGCCAAGGACCATATCACCTTTCCTGCATTTTCCGATCGCTGTCAAATCTTTACAGCCAGCACTATCTCCTTTCCTAATGACAAATCCTCAGCTTTGCAAGCCAGAATGCTACCACCTTGCTGTCTATCAATTCCTGCGTGCAGCAAGCCTCTTCAGCATGAAGTTTCTTGAGTGCTCTCCAGATTGAGAGGAACTCCAGCTTGTTTATGCTTAAAGAGATTTGACAGCTTCTAACAGCCACTTAAACTTTGATGTCCCATGGAAGCCCCCCAGCCTATTTTTGAAGCATCTGTTTCTAAAATTTCTGGAGTTAGTACTGCCAAGAAGAAGCGAGGCCTTATTAACATCAGATTGGCTCTCTACCACACTAGAATTTGCCAAGTGCTTTCCAACAAAGCTACAAGATAACTTTATGGACTTTCGTGCTTCTGAGACACCCTTGAAGCCTCCAAATGTGGCCAAGAGAAAAGCCTGTAAGAGAACCCAAGACCTCACTCACCAATTCTGAGCATGCAATGGCATCATGATTTTAAAAAAAAAAAAAAAAAAAAAAGAAAAATTCTTCATCTTGAGCAAGAGTCTGGGATCAAGCTTTCAGAATTCCATACAAAACCCAATAGTGCTGCACATAATAATACAGCTAAAATTTACTACGAACAGCAAATAGCAAGCTGCTTAGCAAATACATAATGTCTGTGCATTAAAACCTCCTCTGAATTTGCTATAATTCAAGCCATTGCCCACTTAAATTAATATTTTACTCTTGAACTTTCCAATGGTGCAGCTAACATACCTAACATAATAAATCATCACAAAGTAATATAACTCTAAATTTGACTGGCACTATCTTCTTTCCTATTGGAACAGAACTACATGGGAGTATGAACGTTAAGAGCATTCATGAAGTTATGAAATAAAATTTCAGAGACTATCACTTAAAAAGCATTATCCTAGAAATTTCTATCCTTTCCCAAAATAAACTACAAGTACCTTCTCTATTTATATTTGGTCTGAGATGGATGAAATTTTAAGACAGCTCTATCTATAGGGATTCCAAAGCTTGAAAATGAAGCCTTTCTCCTGAATCACTTTCCAGCATCAGTCTCCTGGGACAGGGTGACGTGCAGAGGCCATGGAGTTCTAGAGGCAACAAAAAATTATCACCCCAATTAGGTTTTTGGGATCAGGCCCTACACCTTTTGTATGCGTTCTCAGGCAATTTACTCATGACTTTGTACCCCAGCTATCCCTCTTTAGAACAGAATATATCATTCCTTTTCCTCTTCCTTTGCCTGTTCTGAGCCCTGTCAATAAGTTCATGAAAGCAGACGACTATCCTTAAAGAAATTAATCTTGTTAATTCTCTGAAAATCAGGGAAAAGTCCTTATAGCTCATCATAATTTTTGAATGGTTTGCGAACAAAGAGAGGTGAATCCATTTCCAAACTACTTGCTGCTTTATCAGAAAATGAGGGAAAACCCTATGCAGTTTGTAACTTACACCCACAAGTGTCCAAGTCAAGTGAATCCATGTATTGTGTATTACCAACAACAGCCCTCTCCCACGTCGAAACCCCTCCTGGGCCCTGCAGCTCTCCCCTTCCTCCCCAGCACAGCTTGCCAGTCCTCCATCCTCTCTGCAATGCTCCCCAGTTCTTCCCACGCTCCCTACCCCCTGTTCCTCTTCAGAGCTCTCCTTGTAGAAAGCACTCATCTCGTCTGCACCCCCTCTCCCAACTCCACCTCAAAATGACCCATCTCCCTCCCATGTCTCCTACTTGCATGTGTTAAACCCACAGCTGGGAGAAAGACAACATGTGGCTGCCTGTGCTGGTTTTGGCTGGCATAGAGTTGATTTTCTTCACAGTAGCTAGTATGGGGCTGTGTTTTGGATTTGTGCTGGAAACAGTGTTGATAACACAGGGACGTTTTCGTTACTGCTAAGCAGTGCTTGCACAGAGTCAAGGCCTTTTCTGTCTCTCACCCCCCCCCCCCACCAGCAAGCGGGCTGGGGGTGCACAAGAAGCTGGGAGGGGACACAGCTGGGACAGCTGACCCCAACTGACCAAAGGGATATTCCATACCATATGACGTCATGCTCAGCATATACAGCTGGGGGAAGAAGGAGGAAGGGGGGGACGTTCAGAGTGGTGGTGTTTGTCTTCCCAAGTAACCACTACACGTGATGGAGCCCTGCTTTCCTGGAGATGGCTGAACGCCTGCCTGCCGATGGGAAGCAGTGAATGAATTCCTTGGTTTGCTTTGCTTGCATGCACGGGTTTTGCTTTACCTATTAAACTATCGTTACCTCAACCCACTAGTTTTCTCACTTTTACCCTTCCGATTCTCTCCCCTACCCCATCGGGGGGGAGTGAGTGAGCGGCTGTGTGGTGCTTAGTTGCCAGCTTGGGTTAAACCACGACACCGCCTCCGAGTATGCATTCGCTGCCTGGCCAGCCAAAATGAGGATGCTTGACAGACACCACCTCCACTGTTGGCAGATCAAACAAATGGTGTGGGGTGCTGCACAGGGCTGTGTGTTTCACAAACCTGATTTAGAAGGCACTTAGTAAATTAAAAATCCTTCCCCCATAGAACTCAAAACATGTTACAGCCAATGTTGGTAAGAGCAAGACATTCAGGCCAAGCACATTTCACTGGATTTGTGACTACGTCAAAGATGACCAGGAGAGAGTCATTCCTTTTCAGGACAACACACCATCCATCCCAAATGTTAAGCTGCGGTTTCTGTTCTTAAATGAAAGAGCTCTGATCACACAACGTCTCCATTTTTCTGACTGTTGTCACAATAAAATTATCTCTTCCAGGAGATATCTTTGTCAGCTGGTCACGTTAAGCCTTCCTTAAAATTTTTGTTCTCTCCATCTGACCACTACTCCCCCCAAACTCCACTACTACTTCACCCAGTTTTCCACCTGTCTTGAGAAGGAACGTTCTTCCTGAGGAGAAGAGCAAAACTGTAGGTCTTCAGAAATTAAGAAATATTAGGAACAGGTTTTTTAAATTATTATTTTATCCTATCTCTAATCCTTTGATTATCATAGCCTTAAGGACAGCTGGTATCTGACAAGGTTGGGTTGTGGGTTTTTTTTGTTTTGGGTTTTTTTTTAAATAGTATTTCTCCAAACAAAATGCACTAGCTTATGTGGAGATTACAGTTCAGGTGAGAGTCTCCATTCAGCTGAATTACACACACCTCAAGGAAAGTAGCATTGTACAGAGCAGAGGTCTGTAAACCCTCGAGATCACCATCAGGCAATATACTGTAATGTGAGGCCTTTCTTCGTGCATCACTGCTCACGACAAGAGTAAGTCACACATAGCAGAAACAGTCATTCATGTTGCAAAGTTAACTTTAACTGGCCTTATGCGACATATTGTTCATGAAAAAGCCAAAATCTAAGTTATTAGAAAAAAAGAAATAATATTCAATATAATAAAATTATCTTCTCTAGCAGTTAGCTTAGTTCCTTCACATCATCCATTCTGACTGAATTATTAACACTTCCTAAAAAGAGAACTATTAGTAATCCCAACATTTATATTCTGCACTCATTCTAAACAAATATGGGTAATTACATTTAGGGAATATTTAAATCCAGGTGTTAGACCAAAAAAATCAAAATGTAATTATTTTGTGCCACCTGTTCCCTGTACATTTAACAGGAATTTTATAAATAGTTTGAAGGCACAACTCTGTGGTTCTGCTTTGAACTCCTGTGTGATGCCACTAGCTATTTTCTTAAAAATCCAGATCAGAATAACTGTGCAATATTAATCAACAGGCAAATGTTCATGTTTTTTATCAGAAAGTTACTAAATTCTTGTGTGAATAGTTGTCATTTTAACTGCAAGATGCTAAAGATTTACTTGCCAAAGTTTACAAAAGTAGCCAAAGCCTTTATCTCCAAGAGATGACTGTAAAAACTGCAGATAGTTGTTGCAGTCAAAGCACTCACTCTCCTGTAGAAAATAAACAGTTGGAAGCTTTCAATATTGCTACAATTCAAGTAACCCATCAGGATTTGAGGCCATTTGAAAGAGGAATCAGATCCACCGCAGGATGAGGGGGAAAAAGGGAGAGAGACGGAGGATGGGAGTGGGGTGTCTTACAAGACACCTCTTAGGCACACTAAAAATATTTTAATTAGATGTATAAGAGATTAATTTGACAATGAAATGTACCATTGATTAAAACTTAAACCTTTGACTCTTTTCAGCAATATACTTAAATGAGAGACAAACCTTCTGCATGCTGTAACACGAGAAAGACAGACTCCTCAGAGATGATGTACTTGTGCAGACACACCATGTTGGGCACACAGCGGGGGATGATGGTCGTTCTGCTCCTGCTGTACTCACTACTTTTCCTTAGACCCTGACAGAGAACAAAAAGGTCAGTTGTACCCTCAGTTGCCTTTGGAGCCTGCTGTGCTCTGTGTTTATCAACCAAACTAATCTATCCGAGTTACTCTGGGCTTCAGAGAAACCACTCATCTGCTGCTCTATGCCCCTCGGTCCCCCGAGGCTGTGCTGATGGCATCTGGCGCATTTCCAGAGAACAGAAGATGGCACAAAGCTGCCATTAAAATCAATTACATGGGTCAATGTTTTTATTAGAATCTCTCTCAAACTAAGTCATCAGGATGACACTCAGTTATTTCCCTGTGACCTTTTTTTAAAATTTTATTTTTGTGTGTGACCAAAAGACACTATTAAAGAAAAATTCAATTCAAGTTCTAAAGACAAAAGAATGCCTTAGCCTTACAGGTAATCCTCACATTTCCATTGTACTTTACTAAAGACAACAACCACCACAACAAAAAGGAAAGGAAAGGATTAGTCTCCTTGAGAGGTAATGATTTCTGGGGAGGTAGCACAGAGATGAAGTTGCCAGAAGTGAAAAAATTGATGTGGGAGGGAAAAAGGGAGGGGAGAGAGAAAGAGGAAAAAAAATTATGTCAATAGCGTGACCTATTACAATATTGATAAACATAAGCAGTTAAATGGGAAATTCAATGTTAGCCAGTAGATAGGGTGAGGTTCTAATATACTATATTCACAAATAATACTTTCTGAGGAACAAACAGGTTTTCTGTACCCTGCATATACTTAAGACAAACAATTTCAAAGGCGAGACGCACAAAGTTAAGGCAGGGTTGTAAGCCAGACCTGAAGCGAAGTTACAAAATGTTAACAACTAATTAGAGCTCCACGTTTGGGACACGGTTTTTCAGCCCTTCCTCCCATCAGCAGTGGAATTCATGTCAAGGGGAGCCTGAAATAACGGCCACAATAGCAATACTCATACTAAACTAATTCTTAGCATCACAGATGCTCCAAGCGTATTAGGATCTTGATCTGAGCATTCTGAAACACAAGAGAGTAACGTGAAAAATTTTATTCTGACCAATTAACTATTCGTTAATTCAAACGTTTAGTAACATTAAATTGAGTTTTCACAGCCTATTGATGTAAAACATAGGAAAGCAATTTTGAATAAGACCAGTCGTCCATTTCATCCAGAATCCACTTTGGCCAACATCATATTCTTCTGTAAGGGAAGACCAAACACAAAGTGTTGCGGATGTACTTGGGCTAAGGAGAATTTTCACCTTCATCGGCAGCCTGTGCATGTCCCGAGTCACTAGGGCTTTACAGATGTTTTAAGCAGCACATTGCAACTGTGATTCTTTAGCAAAACCTGCTAAGGTGTTGGCCTCAATAACCGGTGGCAACTCAAGTGAGTAAACTAGAGCCGTTACAGAGAAAAGAAGGGACAGCAACTGAATACCAACAAAAAGAATTCCAGTGCGCTTAGTAGGTATATATGTATCAACATAACAATATATTGCAGAGATAACTCTATACATTAGATGCAAATTGATCTTTGTGTGGTGGTGTAATTTAGGAAGCCAAACTGTTTAGAGGAGTAATAAAAGACTTTACTCACCTTCAGTATAAAAGTCTGCTGTGTTCTAGTGTCCATTACAAGCAAAACCTAAGCAAAAAATATTCAGATAAATATTTAAGATTCACATGAGTAAGTTAACAACACACAGTTCTTAAATCTAATGTTGAATATTGTTACAATGGAAGTGATATAAGTAATGATTAAAAAAAAATTAAAGCCCTGCAGCATGCACTTGATAACCAGTCTTTTTTTAGGAAAGAAATGTGATTGAGGATATAGATCTCTAGAGAACTACCAGAATGTCACCTGATTCCCAATCAGCTAACTTAAAGGATGAATCCTAACTTGGTAACAGAAAAAACTAGTACTTTACAATTACAGCAATAATCTAGCAGAACCCAATTTATAGAAATGCAATGGTAGCAACACAATGAAGCCCAAAAAGTAACCTTTATATAGCATTACCTTCCTACGTCACTTCACTTAATCCTCACTGTACCTATCTTCCTAGTGCAACGCCTTTCCCCATCAGGCTTCCTATACATCAAATGTGTTGCCTACCAGTGGGTTACCAGAGAGGTTTTTTGCAGGGTGGCTACATACCTGCTTTCCAGGAAGCTAAAATAAAAGCTGGCCACACACATGCCCAGGCCACAAAAATAGATGTTTTATCAACTGTATAGTCACTGCTGCCTCATTCCTCCACTGCCATTTTTGTTTTGCAGCACTCATAAGTCACAACAGAAATGGCTGCAAGGAAGTCCCTTTGTGCTACTGTAAACTAGTATTAAGGTAACAACAAAACCAAGAGGATTTATTTAGGGAGAAAAGAGTGGATGGGTTCTCCGCAGAGGGGAGAACACCTACAGCTGCAGAGAGCACCTCTGTTAGGAGTGCATCACCTCTCTGAAAGCACTTTAAACACAGCATAGCAATGAGAGAAGTACTAAATAACAACTACCTCTTAGCAAGGTCCAGTTATTTATGTGTTGAAAACAAAACAAAGAAAAATATATATGTGTGCATATATTTGGGAAACTGTATCTTTAGGGAGCTGGAACCCTCCGCATCTCTGTCTCCAAACCACCCTGCTGAGGAATGAATCGTTTTCAAACTCCAAGAACACAGATGTACTTGAAAAGCACCAGCTGCAAGACAGCCACACAAGCAGCACAAGCCCAACCCTCCTCTAGGAACAAGAACAAGAGGGTGCACTCACTGTTTATTTACAATAGACATTGCAAACTTCCAGTACAAATATTCACATACAGTTATACCAAAATATTTAGGCTGCAAAATCAAACACCCAAAGGGCTGCAAATGCCAGCACTGGTGTTACCAAACTTTGAGTTCAATAGACAAGATGCAGCAACTCCAAGCCAACAGAAAAGACGCAGTGAAGACCAATTCAGCTCACATTAAAAAAGACTTCTTGCAGAGGAATGACATGTGAGGAGGAACATGGTGTTGGATTCATCAGGTGGCAGGAGAAGGACAACACAGCACACAGTTTCCCTTATCCTCCTGCTGTGTGGGGCAGCGACGCAGTCATGTCCTGCTATGTCTGAAAGGGTGAAGTCTAGCAGGTTGACATGCTGACTCCCACCACGCCAAGGGAACTGCAGAAACAGCCGTCCCATGCAGTGCCCACAGCGAGGTGAGGTGGAGACGTGCAAAAGGCCCAGTCGGCTGGGCCAGGAGGGGAGGTCTCAGGGCAGGGTTGTGCTGGCTTCCCCCAAGCAGCGGCTGCAGCAAAGCAACCTTTGCTCTTTGGGATGGCCGCATTCAAAAAACTGCCTTCCGACTCTTCCCATCGCACCCCTGAGTGTCTC